>NW_027182444.1:16197460-16507333 GCF_040938575.1 Ambystoma mexicanum
ATGCTATAGGAAGGGTCTCAGGATTGGAATGGAAGGAGTTGGATTTCACATCTCATGTTATAGGAAGGATCTCAGGTTTGGTATTAGAAGCATTTAGACATCACATCTCATGCTATAGGAAGGGTCTCAGGATTGGAATGGGAAGGAGTTGGATATCA
Source organism: Ambystoma mexicanum (assembly GCF_040938575.1). Classification (NCBI taxonomy): domain Eukaryota; kingdom Metazoa; phylum Chordata; class Amphibia; order Caudata; family Ambystomatidae; genus Ambystoma; species Ambystoma mexicanum. The sequence continues at coordinate 16,197,619 of NW_027182444.1, forward strand.
CATCTCATGCTATAGGAAGGGTCTCAGGTTTGGTATAAGCATTGAGATATCACATCTCATGCTATAGGAAGGGTCTCAGGATTGGAATGGGAAGGAGTTGTATATGACATCTCATGCCGTAGGAAGGGTCTCAGGTTTGGTATAAGCATTGAGATATCACATCTCTGCTATCGGAAGGGTCTCAGGATTGGAATGGGAAGGAGTTGGATATCCCATCTCATGTTATAGGAAGAGTCTCAGGTTTGGTATTAGAAGCATTGAGATATCACATCTCATGCTATAGGAAGTGTCTCAAGATTGGAATGGGAAGGACTTGGATATCACATCTCATGCTATAGGGAGGGTCTCAAGTTTGATATTAGAAGCATTGAGATATCACATCTCATGCTATAGGAAGGGTCTCAGGATTGGAATGGGAAGGAGTTGGATATCTCATCTCATGCTATAGGAAGGGTCTCAGGTTTGGTATAAGCAGTGAGATATCACATCTCATGCTATAGGAAGTGTCTCAGGATTGGAATGGGAAGGAGTTGGATATCACATCTCATGTTATAGGAAGGATCTCAGGTTTGGTATAAGCATTGAGATATCACATGTTTGCTATCGGAAGGGTCTCAGGATTGGAATGGGAAGGAGTTGGATATTCCCATCTCATGTTATAGGAAGGGTCTCAGGTTTGGTATTAGAAGCATTGAGACATCACATCTCATGCTATAGGAAGGGTCTCAGGATTGGAATGGGAAGGACTTGGATATCACATCTCATGCTATAGGGAGTGTCTCGAGTTTGATATTAGAAGCATTGAGATATCACATCTCATGATATCGGAAGGGTCTCAGGATTGGAATGGGAAGGAGTTGGATATCACATCTCATGATAAAGGAAGGGTCTAAGGTTTGGAAGGGGAAGGATTTGGATATCACATCTCATGTTATAGGACGGGTCTCAGGTTTGGTATTAGAAGCATTGAGATATCAAGTCTCATGGTATAGGAAGGGTCTCAGAATTGGAATGGGAAGGAGTTGGATATCACATCTCAAGCTATAGGAAGGGTCTCAGGATTGGAATGGGAAGGAGTTTGATATCACATCTCATGCCATAGTATGGGTCTCAGGTTTGGTATAAGCATTGGGATATCAAATCTCATGCTATCGGAAGGGTATCAGGATTGGAATTCCAAGGAGTTGGATATCCCATCTCATGCTATAGGAAGGGTCTCAGGTTGGAATGGGAAGGAGTTGGATATCACATCTCATGCTAAAGGGAGGGTCTCAGGTTTGGAAGGGGAAGGATTTGGATATCACATCTCATGTTATAGGAAGGATCTCAGGTTTGGTATAAGAAGCATTGAGATATCACATCTCATGCTATCGGAAGAATCTCAGATTTGGTATTAGAGGCATTGAGATATCACATCTCATGCTATCATAAGGGTCTCAGGATTGGAATGGGAAGGAGTTGGATATCACTCATGTTATAGGAAGGGTCTCAGGTTTGGTATTAGAAGCATTGAGACATCACATCTCATGCTATAGGAAGGGTCTCAGGATTGGAATGGGAAGGACTTGGATATCACATCTCATGCTATAGGGAGGGTCTCGAGTTTGATATTAGAAGCATTGAGATATCACATCTCATGATATCGGAAGGGTCTCAGGATTGGAATGGGAAGGAGTTGGATATCACATCTCATGATAAAGGAAGGGTCTAAGGTTTGGAAGGGGAAGGATTTGGATATCACATCTCATGTTATAGGACGGGTCTCAGGTTTGGTATTAGAAGCATTGAGATATCAAGTCTCATGGTATAGGAAGGGTCTCAGAATTGGAATGGGAAGGAGTTGGATATCACATCTCAAGCTATAGGAAGGGTCTCAGGATTTCAGGATTAGAATGGGAAGGAGTTTGATATCACATCTCATGCATACCAAACCTGAGATCCTTCCTCTAACATGAAATGTGATATCCAACTCCTTCCCTTTCCAAACCTAAGAGCCTATCTATAGCATGAGATGTGATATCCAAGTCCTTCCCATTCCAACCCTTAGACCCTTCCAACAGCATGCAATATGATATCTCAATGATTCTAATAACAAACCTGAGACCCGTCCTATAACATGAGATGGGATATCCAACTCCTTCCCATTCCAATCCTGAGACACTTCCGATAGCAGAGATGTGATATCTCAATGCTTATACCAAACCTGAGAACCTTCCTATGGCCTGAGATGTCATATACAACTCCTTCCCATTCCAATCCTGAGACCCTTCCTTTAGCATGAGATGTGATATCTCAATGCTTATACCAAATCTGAGACCCTTCCTATAGCATGATGTGATATCCAATTCCTTCCCATTCCAATCCTGAGACCCTTCCTATAGCATGAGATGTGATATCTCAATGCTTATACCAAACCTGAGAGCCTACCTATAGCATGAGATGTGATATCCAAGTCCATCCCATTCCAATCCTTAGACCCTTCCTACAGCATGCGATGTGATATCTCAATGATTCTAATACCAAACCAGAGACTCTTCCTATAACATTAGATGGGATATCCAACTCCTTCCCATTCCAATCTGAGCCGCTTCCGATAGCAGAGATGTGATATCTCAATGCTTATACCAAACCTGAGACCCTTCCTATAACATGAGATGTGATATCCAACTCCTTCCCGTTCCAAACCTGAGACACTAACTATAGCATATGTGATATCCAACTCCTTCCCATTCCAAACATGAGACCCTTCCAATAGCAAGAAAGTAATATCCAACTCCTACCCATTCCAATCCTGAGACCCTTCCTATAGCAAGGGATGTGATATCCAAATCCTTCCCATTCCAATCCTGAGACCCTTCCTATAACATGAGATGTGATATCCAACTCCTTCCCATTCCAACCTGAGACACTTCCTATAGCATGAGAAGGGATATCCAACTCCTTCCCAATCCAATCCTGAGACCCTTCCGATAGCAGAGATGTGATATCTCAATGCTTATAACAAACCTGAGACCCTTCCTATGGCATGAGATGTGATATCCAACTCCTTGCCATTCAAATCCTGAGACTCTTCCTATAGCATGAGAAGGGATATCCAACTCCTTCCCAATCCAATCCTGAGACCCTTCCGATAGCAGAGACGTGATATCTCAATGCTTCTACCAAACCTGAGACCCTTCCTTTAGCATGAGATGTGATATCCAAATCCTTCACATTCCAATCCTGAGACCCTTCCTATAGCATGAGATGTGATATCTCAATGCTTCTAATACCAAACCTGAGATCCTTCCTATAACATGAGATGTGATATCCAATTCCTTCCCATTCCAAACCTGAGACCCTTCCTATTGGATGAGATGTGATATCCAACTCCTTCCCATTCCAACCCTGAGACCCTTCCTATAGCATGAGATGTGATGTCTCAATGCTTCTAATACCAAACCTGAGATCCTTCCTTATAACATGAGATATGATATCCAACTCCTTCCATTCCAATCCTGAGACCCGTCCTATAGCATGAGATGTGATATCTCAATGCTTATACCAAACCTGAGACCCTTCCTATAGCATGAGATGTGATATCCAACTGCTTCCCATTCCAATCCTGAGACCCTTCCTATAGCATGAGATGTGATATCTCAATGCTTCTAATACCAAACCTGAGATCCTTCCTCTAACATGAAATGTGATATCCAATTCCTTCCCTTTCCAAACCTAAGAGCCTATCTATAGCATGAGATGTGATATCCAAGTCCTTCACATTCCAACCCTTAGACCCTGCCTACAGCATGCAATATGATATCTCAATGATTCTAATAACAAACCTGAGACCCGTCCTATAACATGAGATGGGATATCCAACTCCTTCCCATTCCAATCCTGAGACACTTCCGATAGCAGAGATGTGATATCTCAATGCTTATACCAAACCTGAGACCCTTCCTATAACATGAGATGTGATATCCAAATCCTTCCCGTTCCAAACCTGAGACCCTTCCTTTAGCATGAGATGTGATATCCAGCTCCTTCCCATTCCAATCCTGAGACACTTCCGATAGCATGAGATGTGATATCCAACTCCTTCCCATTCCAATCCTGAGACCCTTCCTATAGCATGAGATATGATATCTCAATACTTCTAATACCAAACGTGAGATCCTTCCGATAACATGAGATGTGATATCTCAATGCTTCTAATACCAAACCTGAGATCCTTCCTATAACATGAGATGTGATATCCAAATCCTTCCCCTTCCAAACCTGAGACCCTCCCTTTAGCATGAGATGTGATATCCAACTCCTTCCCATTCCAATCCTGAGACCCTTCCGATATCATGAGATGTGATATCTCAAAGCTTCTAATATCAAACTTGAGACCCTCCCTATAGCGTGAGATGTGATATCCAAGTCCTTCCCATTCCAATCCTGAGACCCTTCCTATAGCATGAGATGTGATATCTCAATGCTTCTAATACCAAACCTGAGACCCTTCCTATAACATGAGATGGGAATATCCAACTCCTTCCCATTCCAATCCTGAGACCCTTCCGATAGCAGAGATGTGATATCTCAATGCTTATACCAAACCTGAGATCCTTCCTATAACATGAGATGTCCTGAGACACTTCCTATAGCATGAGATGTGATATCTCACTGCTTATACCAAACCTGAGACCCTTCCCATAGCATGAGATGTGATATCCAAGTCCTTCCCATTCCAATCCTGAGACACTTCCTATAGCATGAGATGTGATATCTCAATGCTTCTAATACCAAACCTGAGACTCTTCCTATAACATGAGATGGGGAATCCAACTCCTTCCCATTCCAATCCTGAGACCCTTTTGATAGCAGAGATGTGATATCTCAATGTTTATACCAAACCTGAGACCCTTCCTACGGCATGAGTTGTCATATTCAACTCCTTCCCATTCCAATCCTGAGACCCTTCCTATAGCATGAGATGTGATATCCAACTCCTTCCCATTCCAATCCTGAGACCCTTCCTATAGCATGAGATGTGATGTCTCAATGCTTCTAATACCAAACCTGATATCCTTCCTATAACATGAGATGTGATATCCAACTCCTTCCATTCCAATCCTGAGACCCTTCCTATAGCATGAGATGTGATATCTCAATGGTTCTACCAAACCTGAGACCCTTCCTATAGCATGAGATGTGATATCCAACTCCTTCCCATTCCAATCCTGAGACCCTTCCTATAGCCTGAGATGTGATATCTCAATGCCCCTAATACCAAACCTGAGATCCTTCCTCTAACATGAAATGTGATATCTAACTCCTTCACTTTCCAAACCTGAGAGCCTATCTATAGCATGAGATGTGAGATCTAAGTCCTTCCCATTCCAATCCTTAGACCCTTCCTACATCATGCAATATGATATCTCAATGATTCTAATAAAAAACCTGAGACCCGTCCTATAACATGAGATGGGATATTCAACTCCTTCCCATTCCAATCCTGAGACACTTCCGATAGCAGAGATGTGATATCTCAATGTTTATACCAAACCTGAGACCCTTCCTATAACATGAGATGTGATATCCAACTCCTTCCCGTTCCAAACCTGAGACCCTTCCTTTAGCATGAGATGTTATATCCAGCTCCTTCCCATTCCAATCCTGAGACACTTCCGATAGCATGAGATGTGATATCTCAATGCTTCTAATATCAAAACCGAGACCCTCCCTATAGCATGATATGTGATATCTAAGTCCTTCCCATTCCAATCCTGAGAGCCTTCCTATAGCATGAGATGTGATACCTCAATGCTTCTACCAAACCTGAGACCCTTCCTTTAGCATGAGATGTGATATCCAACTCCTTCCCATTCCAATCCTGAGACCCTTCCTATAGCATGAGATGTGATATCTCAATACTTCTAATACCAAACCTGAGATCCTTCCGATAACATGAGATGTGATATCTCAATACTTCTAATACCAAACCTGAGATCCATCCTATAACATGAGATGTGATATCCAAATCCTTCCCCTTCCAAACCTGAGACCCTCCCTTTAGCATGAGATGTGATATCCAACTCCTTCCCATTCCAATCCTGAGACCCTTCTGATAGCATAAGATATATCTCAATGCTTCTATACCAAACCTGAGATCCTTCCGATAGCATGAGATGTGATATCTCAATACTTCTAATACCAAACCTGAGATCCTTCCTATAACATGAGATGTGATATCCAAATCCTTATCTTCCAAACCTGAGACCCTTCCTTTACCATGAGATGTGATATCCAAATCCTTCCCATTCCAATCCTGAGACTCTTCTGATAGCATAAGATATGATATCTCAATGCTTCTATACCAAACCTGAGATCCTTCTGATAGCATGAGATGTGATATCTCAATACTTCTAATACCAAACCTGAGATCCTACCTCTAACATGAAATGTGATATCCAACTCTTTCCCCTTGCAAACCTGAGAGCCTTCCTATAGCATGAGATGTGATATCCAAGTCCTTCCCATTCCAATCCTGAGACCCGTCCTATAACATGAGATGTGATATCCAACTCCTTCCCATTCCAACCTGAGACCCTTCCTATAGCATGAGATGGGATATCCAACTCCTTCCAAATCCAATCCTGATAACCTTCCGATAGCATGAGATGTGATATCCCAATGCTTCTACCAAACCTGAGACCCATACTATGGCATGAGATGTGATATCAAACTCCTTCCCATTCTAATCCTGAGACCCTTCCTATAGCTTGAGATGTGATATCCAACTCCTTCCCATTCCAATTCTGAGACCCTTCCTATACCATGAGACTTGATATCTCAATGCTTCTAATACCAAACCTGAGACCCGTCCTATAACATGAGATGTGATATCCAAATCCTTCCCCTTCCAAACCTTAGACCCTTCCTTTATCATGAGATGTGATATCCAACTCCTTCCCATTCCAATCTTGAGACCCTTCCGATATCATGAAATGTGATATCTCAATGCTTCTAATATCAAACTTGAGACCCTCCTTATAGCATGAGATGTGATATCCAAGTCCTTCCCATTCCAATCCTGAGACCCTTCCTATAGCATGAGATGTGATATCTCAATGCTTCTAATACCAAACCTGAGATCCTTCCTATAACATGAGATGGGAATATCCAATGTGATATCCAACTCCTTCCCATTCCAATCCTGAGACCCTTCCTATAGCATGAGATGTGATATCCAACTCCTTCCCATTCCAATCCTGAGACCCTTCCTATAGCCTGAGATGTGATATCTCAATGTTTATACCAAACCTGAGACCCTTCCTATAACATGAGATGTGATATCCAACTCCTTCCCGTTCCAAACCTGAGACCCTTCCTTTAGCATGAGATGTGATATCCAGCTCCTTCCCATTCCAATCCTGAGACCCTTCCGATAGCAGCGACGTGATATCTCAATGCTTCTACCAAACCTGAGACCCTTCCTTTAGCATGAGATGTGATATCCAAATCCTTCACATTCCAATCCTGAGACCCTTCCTATAGCATGAGATGTGATATCTAAATACTTCTAATACCAAACCTGAGATCCTTCCGATAACATGAGATGTGATATCTCAATACTTCTAATACCAAACCTGAGATCCATCCTATAACATGAGATGTGATATCCAAATCCTTCCCCTTCCAAACCTGAGACCCTCCCTTTAGCATGAGATGTGATATCCAACTCCTTCCCATTCCAATCCTGAGACCCTTCTGATAGCATAAGATATGATATCTCAATGCTTCTATACCAAACCTGAGATCCTTCCGATAGCATGAGATGTGATATCTCAATACTTCTAATACCAAACCTGAGATCCTTCCTATAACATGAGATGTGATATCCAAATCCTTATCTTCCAAACCTGAGACCCTCCCTTTACCATGAGATGTGATATCCAACTCCTTCCCATTCCAATCCTGAGACTCTTCTGATAGCATAAGATATGATATCTCAATGCTTCTATACCAAACCTGAGATCCTTCTGATAGCATGAGATGTGATATCTCAATGCTTCTAATACCAAACCTGAGATCCTACCTCTAACATGAAATCTGATATCCAACTCTTTCCCCTTGCAAACCTGAGAGCCTTCCTATAGCATGAGATGTGATATCCAAGTCCTTCCCATTCCAATCCTGAGACCCTTCCTATAACATGAGATGTGATATCCAACTCCTTCCCATTCCAACCTGAGACCCTTCCTATAGCATGAGATGGGATATCTAACTCCTTCCAAATCCAATCCCGATACCCTTCCGATAGCATGAGATGTGATAACCCAATGCTTCTACCAAACCTGAGACCCATATTATGGCATGAGATGTGATATCAAACTCCTTCCCATTCTAATCCTGAGACCCTTCCTATAGCTTGAAATGTGATATCCAACTCCTTCCCATTCCAATTCTGAGACCCTTCCTATACCATGAGACTTGATATCTCAATGCTTCTAATACCAAACCTGAGACCCGTCCTATAACATGAGATGTGATATCCAAATCCTTCCCCTTCCAAACCTTAGACCCTTCCTTTATCATGAGATGTGATATCCAACTCCTTCCCATTCCAATCTTGAGACCCTTCCGATATCATGAAATGTGATATCTCAATGCTTCTATCAAACTTGAGACCCTCCCTATAGCATGAGATGTGATATCCAACTCCTTCCCATTCCAATCCTGAGACCCTTCTGATAGCATAAGATATGATATCTCAATGCTTCTATACCAAACCTGAGATCCTTCCGATAGCATGAGATGTGATATCTCAATACTTCTAATACCAAACCTGAGATCCTTCCTATAACATGAGATGTGATATCCAAATCCTTATCTTCCAAACCTGAGACCCTCCCTTTACCATGAGATGTGATATCCAACTCCTTCCCATTCCAATCCTGAGACTCTTCTGATAGCATACGATATGATATCTCAATGCTTCTATACCAAACCTGAGATCCTTCTGATAGCATGAGATGTGATATCTCAATGCTTCTAATACCAAACCTGAGATCCTACCTCTAACATGAAATGTGATATCCAACTCTTTCCCCTTGCAAACCTGAGAGCCTTCCTATAGCATGAGATGTGATATCCAAGTCCTTCCCATTCCAATCCTGAGACCCTTCCTATAACATGAGATGTGATATCCAACTCCTTCCCATTCCAACCTGAGACCCTTCCTATAGCATGAGATGGGATATCCAACTCCTTCCAAATCCAATCCCGATACCCTTCCGATAGCATGAGATGTGATAACCCAATGCTTCTACCAAACCTGAGACCCATATTATGGCATGAGATGTGATATCAAACTCCTTCCCATTCTAATCCTGAGACCCTTCCTATAGCTTGAAATGTGATATCTAACTCCTTCCCATTCCAATTCTGAGACCCTTCCTATACCATGAGACTTGATATCTCAATGCTTCTAATACCAAACCTGAGACCCGTCCTATAACATGAGATGTGATATCCAAATCCTTCCCCTTCCAAACCTTAGACCCTTCCTTTATCATGAGATGTGATATCCAACTCCTTCCCATTCCAAACACACGTCTAAACCAGAGAGCAGGGAAGCGAGCATTTCAGCAGTATAAATTCAGCCTGTGAACAACACATTTTGACCCTCCCTTGTATGGGAGAAGAGTGGTTCAAAAGACCAGGATTCGACTGAACAAACGCACGAACAGAGTACAAAATGGGAATCCACCAGAATTCGCATTTACCAAAACGCGAGGAAAGTACATGTTCTAGCTGTTTCTGCTCGTTTTTAGCACGTTTCAATACGTCTAGCGGGTTACAGCTATATGTTGAATAATGGGTGTTATAAAGCATTCTGAACACTGTATCTTGTGGAGCTCATTGGAAGGCTGTAGGAAGAGGAGAGAAGGCAGGGAACACGCATCTAAACCAGAGAGCTGGGAAGCGAGTACATGCAACGCGAAACGGTGCAGGGAGCAGGGACAGAAAGGATGAACGCCTATGAGGAGGAGCAGCTGGTAGTCAGCCTGCTCTGGAGAGGAGAATGTGATCACCAGGGGAGTGCAGCCTGTAAAGTAGAAGGGACTATGAACACAGGGCGACTGCATTAACAGATGGCAAATACACGTTCCAAAACAGTCAGGAAAGCTGATAATGCCTTGAAGATTTCAGCCGTATACATTCAGCCTATGAACAGCAGTAGACGTTGACCCCCCCCCCTTGTATGGGAGAACAGTGGTTAAAAACTTCAGCATTCGACAACAAACGCACGGAGAGTATACATGGGAACCCATCAGAATTAGCATTTACAAAAACGCGAGGAAAGTACATTTTCTAGCTGTTTTTGCTAGTTTACAGCACGTATCAATACGTCTAGCGGGTTACGGCTATATGTTGAATAATGGGTGTTATAGAGCATTCTGAGCACTGTGTATCTTTTGGAGCTCATTTTTTGATTTGAAGGCAGCGGGAAGAGGAGAGAAGGCAGGGAACACGCGTCTAAACCAGAGAGCTGGGAAGCGAGTACTTGCAACGCGAAAAGGGCAGAAAGCAAGAAGGCCTCTGAGAAGGAAAAGCGTCTAAACAAGAGAGCAGGGAAGCGAGTGTTTGCAACGCGAAACGGTGCAGGGAGCAGGGACAGAAAGGGAGAACTCCTCTGAGGAGGAACAGCTGGCAGTTAGCCTTCTTTGAAGATGAGAACTTGATCACCACGGGAGAGGATTGTTGAGAGGGTTACAGAGGGGGAGGTCTGAGATCAGAAAATCCTGAGTATTCCCTGCAGTGTGTAGGGCCAGCGACATGAAGTGTTGCAGATCTCGTAAAAGTCCAGGTCAGGAAGCATACAGGTTCATGTTGAATTCTCCAAGTAGGCGGAGTTGAGTGGTAGGAGGCTAGGACGGAGAAGTCCATCCACTGAGAGAGGAAGGGGGTAGGCAAATAGCCACGGTGAGAGAATGGCCAGGAGAGAATGCATGCAGACAAGGCATTCGTGACAGGAGTCGGCCTGCAAAGGAAATCAATTTACTACAGGAATCAAGGCTAAGCATTGAGATATCACATCTCATGCTATAGGAAGGGTCTCAGGATTGGAATGGGAAGGAATTAGATATCACATATCATGCTATAGGGAGGGTCTCAGTTTAGATATTAGAAGCATTGAGATATCACATCTCATGCTATCGGAAGTGTCTCAGGATTGGAATGGGAAGGAGCTGGATATCACATCTCATGCTAAAGGAAGGGTCTCAGGTTTGGAACGGGAAGGAGTTGGATGTCACATCTCATGTTATAGGAAGGGTCTCAGGTTTGGTATAAACATTGAGATATCACATCTCAGGCTATAGGAAGGGTCTCAGGATTGGAATGGGAAGGAGTTGGATATCACATCTCATGCTATAGGAAGGGTCTCAGGATTGGAATGGGAAGGAGTTGGATATCACATTGGATATTCCCATCTCATGTTATAGGAAGGATCTCAGGTTTGGTATTAGAAGCATTGAGATATCACATCTCATGCTATAGGAAGGGTCTCAGGATTGGAATGGGAAGGACTTGGATATCACATCTCATGCTATAAGGAGGGTCTCAAGTTTGATATTAGAAGCATTGAGATATCACATTTCATGATATCGGAAGGGTCTCAAGATTGGAATGGGAAGGAGTTGGATATCACATCTCATGATAAAGGAAGGGTCTAAGGTTTGGAAGGGGAAGGATTTGGATATCACATCTCATGTTATAGATAGGACGGGTCTCAGGTTTGGTATTAGAAGCATTGAGATATCAAGTCTCATGGTATAGGAAGGGTCTCAGAATTGGAATGGGAAGGAGTTGGATATCACATCTCAAGCTATAGGAAGGGTCTCAGGATTAGAATGGGAAGGAGTTTGATATCACATCTCATGCCATAGTATGGGTCTCAGGTTTGGTAGAAGCATTGGGATATCACATCTCATGCTATCGGAAGGTTATCAGGATTGGATTTGGAAGGAGTTGGATATCCCATCTCATGCTATAGGAAGGGTCTCAGGTTGGAATGGGAAGGAGTTGGATATCACATCTCATGTTATAGGACGGGTCTCAGGATTGGAATGGGAAGGACTTGGATATCACATCTCATGCTATAGGAAGGCTCTCAGGTTTGCAAGGGGAAAGAGTTGGATATCACATTTCATGTTAGAGGTAGGATCTCAGGTTTGGTATTAGAAGCATTGAGATATCATATCTTATGCTATCAGAAGAGTCTCAGGATTGGAATGGGAAGGAGTTGGATATCACATCTCATGGTAAAGGAAGGGTCTCAGGTTTGGAAGATAAGGATTTGGATATCACATCTCATGTTATAGGAAGGATCTCAGGTTTGGTATTAGAAGTATTGAGATATCACATCTCATGCTATCGGAAGGATCTCAGGTTTGGTATAGAAGCATTGAGAAATATCTTATGCTATCAGAAGGGTCTCAGGATTGGAATGGGAAGGAGTTGGATATCACATCTCATGCTAAAGGGAGGGTCTCAGGTTTGGAAGGGGAAGGATTTGGATATCACATCTCATGTTATAGGATGGATCTCAGGTTTGGTATTAGAAGTATTGAGATATCACATCTCATGTTATCGGAAGGATCTCAGGTTTGGTATTAGAAGTATTGAGATATCACATCTCATGCTATAGGAAGGGTCTCAGGATTGGAATGGGAAGGAGTTGGATATCACATCTCATGCTAAAGGAAGGGTCTCAGGTTTGGTAGAAGCATTGAGGTATCACATCTCATGCTATAGGAAGGCTCTCAGGATTGGAATGGGAAGGACTTAGATATCACATATCATGCTATAGGGAGGGTCTCGGTTTTGATATTAGAAGCATTGAGATATCACATCTCATGCTATCGGAAGTGTCTCAGGATTGGAATGGGAAGGAGCTGGATATAACATCTCATGCTAAAGGAAGGGTCTCAGGTTTGGAACGGGAAGGAGTTGGATATCACATCTCATGTTATAGGAAGGGTCTCAGGTTTGGTATAAACATTGAGATATCACATCTCTGCTATCGGAAGTGTCTCAGGATTGGAATGGGAAGGAGTTGAATATCCCATCTCATGTTATAGGACGGGTCTCAGGTTTTTTATTAGAATCATTGAGATATCATATTGCATGATGTAGGAAGGGTCTAAGGATTGGAATGGGAAGGACTTAGATCTCACATCTCATGCTATAGATAGGCTCTCAGGTTTGGAAAGTGAAGGAGTTGGATATCACATTTCATGTTAGAGGAAGGATCTCAGGTTTGGTATTAGGGGCATTGAGATATCACATCTCAGGCTATAGGAAGGGTCTCAGGATTGGAATGGGAAGGAGTTGGATATCACATCTCATGCTATAGGAAGGGTCTCAGGTTTGGTAGAACCATTGAGATATCAAATCTCATGCTATAGGAAGGGTCTCAGGATTGGAATGGAAGGAGTTGGATATCACATCTCATGTTATAGGAAGGATATCAGGTTTGGTATTAGAAGCATTGAGACATCACATCTCATGCTATAGGAAGGGTCTCAGGATTGGAATGGGAAGGAGTTGGATATCACATCTCCTGCTATAGGAAGGGTCTCAGGATTGGAATGGGAAGGAGTTGAATATGACAACTCATGCCGTAGGAAGGGTCTCAGGTTTGGTATAAACATTGAGATATCACATCTCTGCTATCAAAAGGGTCTCAGGATTGGAATGGGAAGGAGTTGGATTCCCCATCTCATGTTATAGGAAGAGTCTCAGGTTTGGTATTAGAAGCATTGAGATATCACATCTCATGCTATAGGAAGTGTCTCAGGATTGGAATGGGAAGGACTTGGATATCACATCTCATGCTATGGGAAGGGTCTCAGGTTTGGTATAAGCAGTGAGATATCACATCTCATGCTATAGGAAGTGTCTCAGGACATCTCATGTTATAGGAAGGATCTCAGGTTTGGTATAAGCATTGAGATATCACATCTCTGCTATCGGAAGGGTCTCAGGATTGGAATGGGAAGGAGTTGGATATTCCCATCTCATGTTATAGGAAGGGTCTCAGGTTTGGTATTAGAAGCATTGAGATATCACATCTCATGCTATAGGAAGGGTCTCAGGATTGGAATGGGAAGGACTTGGATATCACATCTCACGCTATAGGGAGGGTCTCAAGTTTGATATTAGAAGCTTTGAGATATCACATCTCATGATATCGGAAGGGTCTCAGGATTGGAATGGGAAGGAGTTGGATATCACATCTCATGCTAAAGGGAGGGTCTCAGGTTTGGAAGGGGAAGGATTTGGATATCACATCTCATGTTATAGGAAGGATCTCAGGTTTGGTATTAGAAGCATTGAGATATCACATCTCATGCTATCGGAAGGATCTCAGGTTTGGTATTAGAAGCATTGAGATATCACATCTCATGCTATCAGAAGAGTCTCAGGATTGGAATAGGAAGGAGTTGGATATCACATCTCATGCTAAAGGGAGGGTCTCAGGTTTGGAAGGGGAAGGATTTGGATATCACATCTCATGTTATCGGAAGGATCTCACGTTTGGTATTAGAAGTATTGAGATATCATATCTCATGCTATAGGAAGGGTCTCAGGATTGGAATGGGAAGGAGTTGGATATCACATCTCATGCTATAGGGAGGGTCTCAGGATTGGAATGGGAAGGACTTAGATATCACATATCATGCTATAGGGAGGGTCTCAGTTTTGATATTAGAAGCATTGAGATATCACATCTCATGCTATCGGAAGTGTCTCAGGATTGGAATGGGAAGGAGCTGGATATCACATCTCATGCTAAAGGAAGGGTCTCAGGTTTGGAACGGGAAGGATTTGGATATCACATCTCATGTTATAGGAAGGGTCTCAGGTTTGGTATAAGCATTGAGATATCACATCTCTGCTATCGGAAGTGTCTCAGGATTGGAATGGGAAGGAGTTGGATATCCCATCTCATGTTATAGGACGGGTCTCAGGTTTGTTATTAGAATCATTGAGATATCATATTGCATGCTGTAGGAAGGGTCTAAGGGTTGGAATGTGAAGGACTTGGATATCACATCTCATGCTATAGATAGGCTCTTAGGTTTGGTATTAGAAGCATTGAGATATCACATCTCATGCTATAGGAAGGGTCTCAGGATTGGAATGGGAAGCAGTTGGATATCACATCTCATGCTATAGGAAGGGTCTCAGGTTTGGTATAAGCATTGAGATATCACATCTCATGCTATAGGACGGGTCTCAGGATTGGAATGGAAGGAGTTGGATATCACATCTCATGTTATAAGGAAGGATCTCAGGTTTGGTATTAGAAGCATTGAGACATCACATCTCATGCTATCGGAAGGGTCTCAGGGTTGGAATGGGAAGGAGTTGGATATCACATCTCATCCAATAGGAAGGGTCTCAGGTTTGGAATGGGAAGGAATTGGATATCACATCTCATGTTATAGGAAGGATCTCAGGTTTGGTATTAGAAGCATTGAGATATCACATCTCATGCTATAGGAAGGGTCTCAGGATTGGAATGTGAAGGATTTGGATATCACATCTCATGCTAAAGGAAGGGTCTCAGGTTTGGTAGAAGCATTGAGATATCACGTCTCTGCTATCGGAAGGGTCTCAGGATTGGATTGGGAAGGAGTTGGATATCCCTTCTCATGCTATAGGAAGAGTCTCAGGATTTGAATGGCAAGGAGTTGGATATCACATCTCATGCCATAGGAAGGGTCTCAGGTTTGTTATAAGCATTGAGATATCACATCTCTGCTATCGGAAGGGTCTCAGGATTGGATTGGGAAGGAGTTGGATATCCCTTCTCATGCTATAGGAAGTGTCTCAGGTTGGAATGGGAAGGAGTTGGATATCACATCTCATGTTATAGGAAGGGTCTCAGGATTGGAATGGGAAGGATTTGGATATCACATCCCTTGCTATAGGAAGGGTCTCAGGATTGGAATGGGTAGGAGTTGGATATTACTTTCTTGCTATTGGAAGGGTCTCATGTTTGGAATGGGAAGGAGTTGGATATCACATATGCTATAGTTAGTGTCTCAGGTTTGGAACAGGAAGGAGTTGGATATCACATCTCATGTTATAGGAAGGGTCTCAGGTTTGGTATAAGCATTGAGATATCACATCTCTGCTATCGGAAGCGGCTCAGGATTGGAATGGGAAGGAGTTGGATATCCCATCTAATGTTATAGGAAGAGTCTCTGGTTTGGTATTAGAATCATTGAGATATCACATCGCATGCTGTAGGAAGGGTCTAAGGATTGGAATGGGATGGACTTGGATATCACATCTCATGCTATAGGTAGGCTCTCAGGTTTGGTATAAGCATTGAGATATCACATCTCATGCTATAGGAAGGGTCTCAGGATTGGAATGGGAAGGAATTGGATATCACATCATGCTATAGGAAGGGTCTCAGATTTGGTATAAGCATTGAGATATCACATCTCATGCTAAAGGAAGGGTCTCAGGATTGGAATGGGAAGGAGTTGTATATGACATCTCAGGCCATAGGAAGGTTCTCAGGTTTGGTATAAGCATTGAGATATCACATCTCTGCTATCGGAAGTGTCTCAGGATTGGAATGGGAAGGAGTTGGATATCCCATCTCATGTTATAGGACGGGTCTCAGGTTTGTTATTAGAATCATTGAGATATCATATTGCATGCTGTTGGAAGGGTCTAAGGGTTGGAATGGGAAGGACTTGGATATCACATCTCATGCTATAGATAGGCTCTTAGGTTTGGAAAGGGAAGGAGTTGGATATCACATTTCATGTTAGAGGAAGGATCTCAGGTTTGGTATTAGAAGCATTGAGATATCACATCTCATGCTATAGGAAGGGTCTCAGGATTGGAATGGGAAGCAATTGGATATCACATCTCATGCTATAGGAAGGGTCTCAGGTTTGGTATAAGCATTGAGATATCACATCTCATGCTATAGGACGGGTCTCAGGATTGGAATGGAAGGAGTTGGATATCACATCTCATGTTATAGGAAGGATCTCAGGTTCGGTATTAGAAGCATTGAGACATCACATCTCATGCTATAGGAAGGGTCTCAGGGTTGGAATGGGAAGGAGTTGGATATCACATCTCATCCAATAGGAAGGGCCTCAGGTTTGGAATGGGAAGGAATTGGATATCACATCTCATGTTATAGGAAGGATCTCAGGTTTGGTATTAGAAGCATTGAGATATCACATCTCATGCTATAGGAAGGGTCTCAGGATTGGAATGTGAAGGATTTGGATATCACATCTCATGCTAAAGGAAGGGTCTCAGGTTTGGTAGAAGCATTGAGATATCACGCCTCTGCTATCGGAAGGGTCTCAGGATTGGATTGGGAAGGAGTTGGATATCACATCTCATGCCATAGGAAGGGTCTCAGGTTTGGTATAAGCATTGAGATATCACATCTCTGCTATCGGAAGGGTCACAGGTTTGGATTGGGAAGGAGTTGGATATCCCTTCTCATGCTACAGGAAGTGTCTCAGGTTGGAATGGGAAGGAGTTGGATATCACATCTCATTCATGTTATAGGAAGGGTCTCAGGATAGGAATGGGAAGGATTTGGATATCACATCTCTTGCTATAGGAAGGGTCTCAGGATTGGAATGGGTAGGAGTTGGATATTACTTTCTTGCTATAGGAGGGGTCTCATGTTTGGAATGGGAAGGAGTTGAATATCACATATGCTATAGTTAGTGTCTCAGGTTTGCAACGGGAAGGAGTTGGATATCACATCTCATGTTATAGGAAGGGTCTCAGGTTTGGTATAAGCATTGAGATATCACATCTCTGCTATCGGAAGCGGCTCAGGATTGGAATGGGAAGGAGTTGGATATCCCATCTCATGTTATAGGAAGAGTCTCTGGTTTGGTATTAGAATCATTGAGATATCACATCGCATGCTGTAGGAAGGGTCTAAGGATTGGAATGGGATTGACTTGGATATCACATCTCATGCTATAGGTAGGCTCTCAGGTGGTTTGGTATAAGCATTGAGATATCACATCTCATGCTATAGGAAGGGTCCCAGGATTGGAATGGGAAGGAATTGGATATCACATCTCATGCTATAGGAAGGGTCTCAGATTTGGTATAAGCATTGAGATATCACATCTCATGCTAAAGGAAGGGTCTCAGGATTGGAATGGGAAGGATTTGGATATCACATCCCTTGCTATAGGAAGGGTCTCAGGATTGGAATGGGTAGGAGTTGGATATTACTTTCTTGCTATTGGAAGGGTCTCATGTTTGGAATGGGAAGGAGTTGGATATCACATATGCTATAGTTAGTGTCTCAGGTTTGGAACAGGAAGGAGTTGGATATCACATCTCATGTTATAGGAAGGGTCTCAGGTTTGGTATAAGCATTGAGATATCACATCTCTGCTATCGGAAGCGGCTCAGGATTGGAATGGGAAGGAGTTGGATATCCCATCTAATGTTATAGGAAGAGTCTCTGGTTTGGTATTAGAATCATTGAGATATCACATCGCATGCTGTAGGAAGGGTCTAAGGATTGGAATGGGATGGACTTGGATATCACATCTCATGCTATAGGTAGGCTCTCAGGTTTGGTATAAGCATTGAGATATCACATCTCATGCTATAGGAAGGGTCTCAGGATTGGAATGGGAAGGAATTGGATATCACATCATGCTATAGGAAGGGTCTCAGATTTGGTATAAGCATTGAGATATCACATCTCATGCTAAAGGAAGGGTCTCAGGATTGGAATGGGAAGGAGTTGTATATGACATCTCAGGCCATAGGAAGGTTCTCAGGTTTGGTATAAGCATTGAGATATCACATCTCTGCTATCGGAAGTGTCTCAGGATTGGAATGGGAAGGAGTTGGATATCCCATCTCATGTTATAGGACGGGTCTCAGGTTTGTTATTAGAATCATTGAGATATCATATTGCATGCTGTTGGAAGGGTCTAAGGGTTGGAATGGGAAGGACTTGGATATCACATCTCATGCTATAGATAGGCTCTTAGGTTTGGAAAGGGAAGGAGTTGGATATCACATTTCATGTTAGAGGAAGGATCTCAGGTTTGGTATTAGAAGCATTGAGATATCACATCTCATGCTATAGGAAGGGTCTCAGGATTGGAATGGGAAGCAATTGGATATCACATCTCATGCTATAGGAAGGGTCTCAGGTTTGGTATAAGCATTGAGATATCACATCTCATGCTATAGGACGGGTCTCAGGATTGGAATGGAAGGAGTTGGATATCACATCTCATGTTATAGGAAGGATCTCAGGTTCGGTATTAGAAGCATTGAGACATCACATCTCATGCTATAGGAAGGGTCTCAGGGTTGGAATGGGAAGGAGTTGGATATCACATCTCATCCAATAGGAAGGGCCTCAGGTTTGGAATGGGAAGGAATTGGATATCACATCTCATGTTATAGGAAGGATCTCAGGTTTGGTATTAGAAGCATTGAGATATCACATCTCATGCTATAGGAAGGGTCTCAGGATTGGAATGTGAAGGATTTGGATATCACATCTCATGCTAAAGGAAGGGTCTCAGGTTTGGTAGAAGCATTGAGATATCACGCCTCTGCTATCGGAAGGGTCTCAGGATTGGATTGGGAAGGAGTTGGATATCACATCTCATGCCATAGGAAGGGTCTCAGGTTTGGTATAAGCATTGAGATATCACATCTCTGCTATCGGAAGGGTCTCAGGTTTGGATTGGGAAGGAGTTGGATATCCCTTCTCATGCTATAGGAAGTGTCTCAGGTTGGAATGGGAAGGAGTTGGATATCACATCTCATTCATGTTATAGGAAGGGTCTCAGGATTGGAATGGGAAGGATTTGGATATCACATCCCTTGCTATAGGAAGGGTCTCAGGATTGGAATGGGTAGGAGTTGGATATTACTTTCTTGCTATAGGAGGGGTCTCATGTTTGAAATGGGAAGGAGTTGGATATCACATATGCTATAGTTAGTGTCTCAGGTTTGCAACGGGAAGGAGTTGGATATCAAATCTCATGTTATAGGAAGGGTCTCAGGTTTGGTATAAGCATTGAGATATCACATCTCTGCTATCGGAAGCGGCTCAGGATTGGAATGGGAAGGAGTTGGATATCCCATCTCATGTTATAGGAAGAGTCTCTGGTTTGGTATTAGAATCATTGAGATATCACATCGCATGCTGTAGGAAGGGTCTAAGGATTGGAATGGGATGGACTTGGATATCACATCTCATGCTATAGGTAGGCTCTCAGGTGGTTTGGTATAAGCATTGAGATATCACATCTCATGCTATAGGAAGGGTCTCAGGATTGGAATGGGAAGGAATTGGATATCACATCTCATGCTATAGGAAGGGTCTCAGATTTGGTATAAGCATTGAGATATCACATCTCATGCTAAAGGAAGGGTCTCAGGATTGGAATGGGAAGGAGTTGTATATGACATCTCAGGCCATAGGAAGGTTCTCAGGTTTGGTATAAGCATTGAGATATCACATCTCTGCTATCGGAAGGGTCTCAGGATTGGAATGGGAAGGAGTTGGATATCCCATCTCATGTTATAGGAAGGGTCTCAGGTTTGGTATTAGAAGCATAGAGATATCACATCTCATGCTATAGGAAGGGTCTCAGGATTTGAATGGCAAGGAGTTGGATATCACATCTCATGCCATAGGAATGGTCTCAGGTTTGGTATAAGCATTGAGATATCACATCTCTGCTATCGGAAGGGTCTCAGGATTGGATTGGGAAGGAGTTGGATATCCCTTCTCATGCTATAGGAAGTGTCTCAGGTTGGAATGGGAAGGAGTTGGATATCACATCTCATGTTATACGAAGGGTCTCAGGATTGGAATGGGAAGGATTTGGATATCACATCTCTTGCTATAGGAAGGGTCTCAGGATTGGAATGGGTAGGAGTTGGATATTACTTTCTTGCTATAGGAAGGGTCTCATGTTTGGAATGGGAAGGAGTTGGATATCACATATGCTATAGTTAGTGTCTCAGGTTTGGAACGGGAAGGAGTTGGATATCACATCTCATGTTATAGGAAGGGTCTCAGGTTTGGTATAAGCATTGAGATATCACATCTCTGCTATCAGAAGCGGCTCAGGATTGGAATGGGAAGGAGTTGGATATCCCATCTCATGTTATAGGAAGAGTCTCTGGTTTGGTATTAGAATCATTGAGATATCACATCGCATGCTGTAGGAAGGGTCTAAGGATTGGAATGGGATGGACTTGGATATCACATCTCATGCTATAGGTAGGCTCTCAGGTTTGGTATAAGCATTGAGATATCACATCTCATGCTATAGGAAGGGTCTCAGGATTGGAATGGGAAGGAATTGGATATCACATCTCATGCTATAGGAAGGGTCTCAGATTTGGTATAAGCATTGAGATATCACATCTCATGCTAAAGGAAGGGTCTCAGGATTGGAATGGGAAGGAGTTGTATATGACATCTCAGGCCATAGGAAGGTTCTCAGGTTTGGTATAAGCATTGAGATATCACATCTCTGCTATCGGAAGGGTCTCAGGATTGGAATGGGAAGGAGTTGGATATCCCATCTCATGTTATAGGAAGGGTCTCAGGTTTGGTATTAGAAGCATAGAGATATCACATCTCATGCTATAGGAAGGGTCTCAGGATTTGAATGGCAAGGAGTTGGATATCACATCTCATGCCATAGGAAGGGTCTCAGGTTTGGTATAAGCATTGAGATATCACATCTCTGCTATCGGAAGGGTCTCAGGATTGGATTGGGAAGGAGTTGGATATCCCTTCTCATGCTATAGGAAGTGTCTCAGGTTGGAATGGGAAGGAGTTGAATATCACATATGCTATAGTTAGTGTCTCAGGTTTGGAATGGGATGGACTTGGATATCACATCTCATGCTATAGGAAGGGTCTCAGATTTGGTATAAGCATTGAGATATCACATCTCATGCTAAAGGAAGGGTCTCAGGATTGGAATGGGAAGGAGTTGTATATGACATCTCAGGCCATAGGAAGGTTCTCAGGTTTGGTATAAGCATTGAAATATCACATCTCTGCTATCGGAAGGGTCTCAGGATTGGAATGGGAAGGAGTTGGATATCCCATCTCATGTTATAGGAAGGGTCTCAGGTTTGGTATTAGAAGCATTGAGATATCACATCTCATGCTATAGGAAGGGTCTCAGGATTGGAATGTGAAGGATTTGGATATTACATCTCATGCTAAAGGAAGGGTCTCAGGTTTGGTAGAAGCATTGAGATATCACGTCTCTGCTATCGGAAGGGTCTCAGGATTGGATTGGGAAGGAGTTGGATATCCCTTCTCATGCTATAGGAAGGGTCTCAGGATTTGAATGGCAAGGAGTTGGATATCACATCTCATGCCATAGGAAGGGTCTCAGGTTTGGTATAAGCATTGAGATATCACATCTCTGCTATCGGAAGGGTCTCAGGATTGGATTGGGAAGGAGTTGGATATCCCTTCTCATGCTATAGGAAGTGTCTCAGGTTGGAATGGGAAGGAGTTGGATATCACATCTCATGTTATAGGAAGGGTCTCAGGATTGGAATGGGAAGGATTTGGATATCACATCTCTTGCTATAGGAAGGGTCTCAGGATTGGAATGGGTAGGAGTTGGATATTACTTTCTTGCTATAGGAAGGGTCTCATGTTTGGAATGGGAAGGATTTGGATATCACATATGCTATAGTTAGTGTCTCAGGTTTGGAACGGGAAGGAGTTGGATATCACATCTCATGTTATAGGAAGGGTCTCAGGTTTGGTATAAGCATTGAGATATCACATCTCTGCTATCGGAAGCGGCTCAGGATTGGAATGGGAAGGAGTTGGATATCCCATCTCATGTTATAGTAAGAGTCTCTGGTTTGGTATTAGAATCATTGAGATATCACATCGCATGCTGTAGGAAGGGTCTAAGGATTGGAATGGGATGGACTTGGATATCACATCTCATGCTATAGGAAGGGTCTCAGATTTGGTATAAGCATTGAGATATCACATTTCATGCTAAAGGAAGGGTCTCAGGATTGTAGGCTCTCAGGTTTGGTATAAGCATTGAGATATCACATCTCATGCTATAGGAAGGGTCTCAGGATTGGAATGGGAAGGATTTGGATATCACATCTCATGCTATAGGAAGGGTCTCAGATTTGGTATAAGCATTGAGATATCACATCTCATGCTAAAGGAAGGGTCTCAGGATTGGAATGGGAAGGAGTTGTATATGACATCTCAGGCCATAGGAAGGGTCTCAGGTTTGGTATAAGCATTGAGATATCACATCTCTGCTATCGGAAGGGTCTCAGGATTGGAATGGGAAGGAGTTGGATATCCCATCTCATGTTATAGGAAGGGTCTCAGGTTTGGTATTAGAAGTATAGAGATATCACATCTCATGCTATAGGAAGGGTCTCAGGATTGGAATGGGAAGGACTTGGATGTCACATCTCATGCTATAGGGAGGGTCTCAAGTTTGATATTAGAAGCATTGAGATAACAAATCTCATGATATCGGAAGGGTCTCAGGATTGGAATGGGAAGGAGTTGGATACCACATCTCATGATAAAGGAAGGGTCTAAGGTTTGGAAGGGGAAGGATTTGGATATCACATCTCATGTTATAGGACGGGTCTCAGGTTTGGTATTAGAAGCATTGAGATATCAAGTCTCATGGTATAAGAAGGGTCTCAGAATTGGAATGGGAAGGAGTTGGATATCACACCTCAAGCTATAGGAAGGGTCTCAGGATTGGAATGGGAAGGAGTTTGATATCACATCTCATGCCATAGTATGGGTCTCAGGTTTGGTAGAAGCATTGGGACATCACATCTCATGCTATCGGAAGGGTATCAGTATTGGATTTGGAAGAAGTTGGATATCCCATCTCATGCTATAGGAAGGGTCTCAGGTTGGAATGGGAAGGAGTTGGATATCACATTTCATGTTATAGGAAGGGTCTCAGGATTGGAATGGGAAGGACTTGGATATCATATCTCATGCTATAGGACGGGTCTCAGGTTTGTTATTAGAATCATTGAGATATCATATTGCATGCTGTAGGAAGGGTCTAAGGTTTGGAAAGGGAAGGAGTTGGATATCACATTTCATGTTAGAGGAAGGATCTCAGGTTTGGTATTAGAAGCATTGAGATATCACATCTCATGCTATAGGAAGGGTCTCAGGATTGGAATGGGAAGTAGTTGGATATCACATCTCATGCTATAGGAAGGGTCTCAGGTTTGGTATAAGCATTGAGATATCACATCTCATGCTATAGGACGGGTCTCAGGATTGGAATGGAAGGAGTTGGATATCACATCTCATGTTATAGGAAGGATCTCAGGTTTGGTATTAGAAGCATTGAGACATCACATCTCATGCTATAGGAAGGGTCTCAGGGTTGGAATGGGAAGGAGTTGGATATTGCATCTCATCCAATAGGAAGGGTCTCAGGTTTGGAATGGGAAGGAATTGGATATCACATCTCATGTTATAGGAAGGATCTCAGGTTTGGTATTAGAAGCATTGAGATATCACATCTCATGCTATAGGAAGGGTCTCAGGATTGGAATGTGAAGGATTTGGATATCACATCTCATGCTAAAGGAAGGGTCTCAGGTTTGGTAGAAGCATTGAGATATCAGATCTCTGCTATCGGAAGGGTCTCAGGATTGGATTGGGAAGGAGTTGGATATCCCTTCTCATGCTATAGGAAGGGTCTCAGGATTTGAATGGGAAGGAGTTGGATATCACATCTCATGTTATAGGAAGGGTCTCAGGATTGGAATGGGAAGGATTTGGATATCACATCTCATGCTATAGGAAGGGTCTCAGATTTGGTATAAGCATTGAGATATCACATCTCATGCTAAAGGAAGGGTCTCAGGATTGGAATGGGAAGGAGTTGTATATGACATCTCAGGCCATAGGAAGGGTCTCAGGTTTGGTATAAGCATTGAGATATCACATCTCTGCTATCGGAAGGGTCTCAGGATTGGAATGGGAAGGAGTTGGATATCCCATCTCATGTTATAGGAAGGGTCTCAGGTTTGGTATTAGAAGTATAGAGATATCACATCTCATGCTATAGGAAGGGTCTCAGGATTGGAATGGGAAGGACTTGGATGTCACATCTCATGCTATAGGGAGGGTCTCAAGTTTGATATTAGAAGCATTGAGATAACAAATCTCATGATATCGGAAGGGTCTCAGGATTGGAATGGGAAGGAGTTGGATACCACATCTCATGATAAAGGAAGGGTCTAAGGTTTGGAAGGGGAAGGATTTGGATATCACATCTCATGTTATAGGACGGGTCTCAGGTTTGGTATTAGAAGCATTGAGATATCAAGTCTCATGGTATAAGAAGGGTCTCAGAATTGGAATGGGAAGGAGTTGGATATCACACCTCAAGCTATAGGAAGGGTCTCAGGATTGGAATGGGAAGGAGTTTGATATCACATCTCATGCCATAGTATGGGTCTCAGGTTTGGTAGAAGCATTGGGACATCACATCTCATGCTATCGGAAGGGTATCAGTATTGGATTTGGAAGAAGTTGGATATCCCATCTCATGCTATAGGAAGGGTCTCAGGTTGGAATGGGAAGGAGTTGGATATCACATTTCATGTTATAGGAAGGGTCTCAGGATTGGAATGGGAAGGACTTGGATATCATATCTCATGCTATAGGACGGGTCTCAGGTTTGTTATTAGAATCATTGAGATATCATATTGCATGCTGTAGGAAGGGTCTAAGGTTTGGAAAGGGAAGGAGTTGGATATCACATTTCATGTTAGAGGAAGGATCTCAGGTTTGGTATTAGAAGCATTGAGATATCACATCTCATGCTATAGGAAGGGTCTCAGGATTGGAATGGGAAGTAGTTGGATATCACATCTCATGCTATAGGAAGGGTCTCAGGTTTGGTATAAGCATTGAGATATCACATCTCATGCTATAGGACGGGTCTCAGGATTGGAATGGAAGGAGTTGGATATCACATCTCATGTTATAGGAAGGATCTCAGGTTTGGTATTAGACGCATTGAGACATCACATCTCATGCTATAGGAAGGGCCTCAGGGTTGGAATGGGAAGGAGTTGGATATCGCATCTCATCCAATAGGAAGGGTCTCAGGTTTGGAATGGGAAGGAATTGGATATCACATCTCATGTTATAGGAAGGATCTCAGGTTTGGTATTAGAAGCATTGAGATATCACATCTCATGCTATAGGAAGGGTCTCAGGATTGGAATGTGAAGGATTTGGATATCACATCTCATGCTAAAGGAAGGGTCTCAGGTTTGGTAGAAGCATTGAGATATCAGATCTCTGCTATCGGAAGGGTCTCAGGATTGGATTGGGAAGGAGTTGGATATCCCTTCTCATGCTATAGGAAGGGTCTCAGGATTTGAATGGGAAGGAGTTGGATATCACATCTCATGTTATAGGAAGGGTCTCAGGATTGGAATGGGAAGGATTTGGATATTACTTTCTTGCTATAGGAAGGGTCTCATGTTTGGAATGGGAAGGAGTTGGATATCACATATGCTATAGTTAGTGTCTCAGGTTTGGAACGGGAAGGAGTTGGATATCACATCTCATGTTATAGGAAGGGTCTCATGTTTGGTATAAGCATTGAGATATCACATCTCTGCTATCGGAAGCGGCTCAGGATTGGAATGGGAAGGAGTTGGATATCCCATCTCATGTTATAGTAAGAGTCTCTGGTTTGGTATTAGAATCATTGAGATATCACATCTCATGCTAAAGGAAGGGTCTCAGGATTGGAATGGGAAGGAGTTGTATATGACATCTCAGGCCATAGGAAGGGTCTCATGTTTGGTATAAGCATTGAGATATCACATCTCTGCTATCGGAAGGGTCTCAGGATTGGAATGGGAAGGAGTTGGATATCCCATCTCATGTTATAGGAAGGGTCTCAGGTTTGGTATTAGAAGCATAGAGATATCACATCTCATGCTATAGGAAGGGTCTCAGGATTGGAATGGGAAGGACTTGGATGTCACATCTCATGCTATAGGGAGGGTCTCAAGTTTGATATTAGAAGCATTGAGATAACAAATCTCATGATATCGGAAGGGTCTCAGGATTGGAATGGGAAGGAGTTGGATACCACATCTCATGATAAAGGAAGGGTCTAAGGTTTGGAAGGGGAAGGATTTGGATATCACATCTCATGTTATAGGACGGGTCTCAGGTTTGGTATTAGAAGCATTGAGATATCAAGTCTCATGGTATAAGAAGGGTCTCAGAATTGGAATGGGAAGGAGTTGGATATCACACCTCAAGCTATAGGAAGGGTCTCAGGATTGGAATGGGAAGGAGTTTGATATCACATCTCATGCCATAGTATGGGTCTCAGGTTTGGTAGAAGCATTGGGATATCACATCTCATGCTATCGGAAGGGTATCAGTATTGGATTTGGAAGAAGTTGGATATCCCATCTCATGCTATAGGAAGGGTCTCAGGTTGGAATGGGAAGGAGTTGGATATCACATTTCATGTTATAGGAAGGGTCTCAGGATTGGAATGGGAAGGACTTGGATATCATATCTCATGCTATAGGACAGGTCTCAGGTTTGTTATTAGAATCATGGAGATATCATATTGCATGCTGTAGGAAGGGTCTAAGGATTGGAACGGGAAGGACTTGGATATCACATCTCATGCTATATATAGGCTCTTAGGTTTGGAAAGGGAAGGAGTTGGATATCACATTTCATGTTAGAGGAAGGATCTCAGGTTTGGTATTAGAAGCATTGAGATATCACATCTCATGCTATAGGAAGGGTCTCAGGATTGGAATGGGAAGTAGTTGGATATCACATCTCATGCTATAGGAAGGGTCTCAGGTTTGGTATAAGCATTGAGATATCACATCTCATGCTATAGGACAGGTCTCAGGATTGGAATGGAAGGAGTTGGATATCACATCTCATGTTATAGGAAGGATCTCAGGTTTGGTATTAGAAGCATTGAGACATCACATCTCATGCTATAGGAAGGGTCTCAGGGTTGGAATGGGAAGGAGTTGGATATCACATCTCATCCAATAGGAAGGGTCTCAGGTTTGGAATGGGAAGGAATTGGATATCACATCTCATGTTATAGGAAGGATCTCAGGTTTGGTATTAGAAGCATTGAGATATCACATCTCATGCTATAGGAAGGGTCTCAGGATTGGAATGTGAAGGATTTGGATATCACATCTCATGCTAAAGGAAGGGTCTCAGGATTGGTAGAAGCATTGAGATATCACGTCTCTGCTATCTGAGGGGTCTCAGGATTGGATTGGGAAGGAGTTGGATATCCCTTCTCATGCTATAGGAAGGGTCTCAGGATTTGAATGGCAAGGAGTTGGATATCACATCTCATGCCATAGGAAGGGTCTCAGGTTTGGTATAAGCATTGAGATATCACATCTCTGCTATCGGAAGGGTCTCAGGATTGGAATGGGAAGGAGTTGGATATTCCCATCTCATGTTATAGGAAGGGTCTCAGGTTTGGTATTAGAAGCATTGAGATATCACATCTCATGCTATAGGAAGGGTCTCAGGATTGGAATGGGAAGGACTTGGATATCACATCTCATGCTATAGGGAGGGTCTCAAGTTTGATATTAGAAGCTTTGAGATATCACATCTCATGATATCGGAAGGGTCTCAGGATTGGAATGGGAAGGAGTTGGATATCACATCTCATGATAAAGGAAGGGTCTAAGGTTTGGAAGGGGAAGGATTTGGATATCACATCTCATTTTATATTACGGGTCTCAGGTTTGGTATTAGAAGCATTGAGATATCAAGTCTCAGAGTATAGGAAGGGTCTCAGAATTGGAATGGGAAGGAGTTGGATATCACATCTCAAGCTATAGGAAGGGTCTCAGGATTGGAATGGGAAGGACTTGGATATCACATCTCATGCTATAGGAAGGCTCTCAGGTTTGGAAGGGGAAAGAGTTGGATATCACATTTCATGTTAGAGGTAGGATCTCAGGTTTGGTATTAGAGGCATTGAGATATCACATCTCATGCTATCAGAAGGGTCTCATGAATGGAATGGGAAGGAGTTGGATATCACATCTCATGCTAAAGGGAGGGTCTCAGGTTTGGAAGGGGAAGGATTTGGATATCACATCTCATGTTATAGGAAGGATCTCAGGTTTGGTATTAGAACCATTGAGATATCACATCTCATGCTATCGGAAGGATCTCAGGTTTGGTATTAGAAGCATTGAGATATCACATCTCATGCTATCAGAAGGGTCTCAGGATTGGAATGGGAAGGAGTTGGATATCACATCTCATGCTAAAGGGAGGGTCTCAGGTTTGGAAGGGGAAGGATTTGGATATCACATCTCATGTTATCGGAAGGATCTCACGTTTGGTATTAGAAGTATTGAGATATCATATCTCATGCTATAGGAAGGGTCTCAGGATTGGAATGGGAAGGACTTAGATATCACATATCATGCTATAGGGAGGGTCTCAGTTTTGATATTAGAAGCATTGAGATATCACATCTCATGCTATCGGAAGTGTCTCAGGATTGGAATGGGAAGGAGCTGGATATCACATCTCATGCTAAAGGAAGGGTCTCAGGTTTGGAACGGGAAGGATTTGGATATCACATCTCATGTTATAGGAAGGGTCTCAGGTTTGGTATAAGCTTTGAGATATCACATCTCTGCTATCGGAAGTGTCTCAGGATTGGAATGGGAAGGAGTTGGATATCCCATCTCATGTTATAGGACGGGTCTCAGGTTTGTTATTAGAATCATTGAGATATCATATTGCATGCTGTAGGAAGGGTCTAAGGGTTGGAATGGGAAGGACTTGGATATCACATCTCATGCTATAGATAGGCTCTTAGGTTTGGAAAGGGAAGGAGTTGGATATCACATTTCATGTTAGAGGAAGGATCTCAGGTTTGGTATTAGAAGCATTGAGACATCACATCTCATGCTATAGGAAGGGTCTCAGGATTGGAATGGGAAGTAGTTGGATATCACATCTCATGCTATAGGAAGTGTCTCAGGTTTGGTATAAGCATTCAGATATCACATCTCATGCTATAGGACGGGTCTCAGGATTGGAATGGAAGGAGTTGGATATCCCATCTCATGTTATAGGAAGAGTCTCTGGTTTGGTATTAGAATCATTGAGATATCACATCGCATGCTGTAGGAAGGGTCTAAGGATTGGAATGGGATGGACTTGGATATCACATCTCATGCTATAGGTAGGCTCTCAGGTTTGGTATAAGCATTGAGATATCACATCTCATGCTATAGGAAGGGTCTCAGAATTGGAATGGGAAGGAGTTGGATATCACATCTCAAGCTATAGGAAGGGTCTCAGTATTGGAATGGGAAGGACTTGGATATCACATCTCATGCTATAGGAAGGCTCTCAGGTTTGGAAGGGGAAAGAGTTGGATATCTCATTTCATGTTAGAGGTAGGATCTCAGGTTTGGTATTAGAGGCATTGAGATATCACATCTCATGCTATCAGAAGGGTCTCAGGAATGGAATGGGAAGGAGTTAGATATCACATCTCATGCTAAAGGGAGGGTCTCAGGTTTGGAAAGGGAAGGATTTGGATATCACATCTCATGTTATAGGAAGGATCTCAGGTTTGGTATTAGAAGCATTGAGACATCACATCTCATGCTATAGGAAGGGTCTCAAGGTTGGAATGGGAAGGAGTTGAATATCACATCTCATCCAATAGGAAGGGTCTCAGGTTTGGAATGGGAAGGAATTGGATATCACATCTCATGTTATAGGAAGGATCTCAGGTTTGGTATTAGAAGCATTGAGATATCACATCTCATGCTATAGGAAGGGTCTCAGGATTGGAATGTGAAGGATTTGGATATCACATCTCATGCTAAAGGAAGGGTCTCAGGTTTGGTAGAAGCATTGAGATATCACGTCGCTGCTATCGGAAGGGTCTCAGGATTGGATTGGGAAGGAGTTGGATATCCCTTCTCATGCTATAGGAAGGGTCTCAGGATTTGAATGGCAAGGAGTTAGATATCACATCTCATGCCATAGGAAGGGACTCAGGTTTGGTATAAGCATTGAGATATCACATCTCTGCTATCAGAAGGGTCTGAGGATTGGATTGGGAAGGAGTTGGATATCCCTTCTCATGCTATAGGAAGTGTCTCAGGTTGGAATGGGAAGGAGTTGGATATCACATCTCATGTTATAGGAAGGGTCTCAGGATTGGAATGGGAAGGATTTGGATATCACATCTCTTGCTATAGGAAGGGTCTCAGGATTGGAATGGGTAGGAGTTGGATATTACTTTCTTGCTATAGGAAGGGTCTCATGTTTGGAATGGGAAGGAGTTGGATATCACATATGCTATAGTTAGTGTCTCAGGTTTGGAACGGGAAGGAGTTGGATATCACATCTCATGTTATAGGAAGGGTCTCGGGTTTGGTATAAGCATTGAGATATCACATCTCTGCTATCGGAAGTGGCTCAGGATTGGAATGGGAAGGAGTTGGATATCCCATCTCATGTTATAGGAAGAGTCTCTGGTTTGGTATTAGAATTATTGAGATATCACATCGCATGCTGTAGGAAGGGTCTAAGGATTGGAATGGGATAGACTTGGATATCACATCTCATGTTATAGGTAGGCTCTCAGGTTTGGTATAAGCATTGAGATATCACATCTCATGCTATAGGAAGGGTCTCAGGATTGGAATGGGAAGGAATTGGATATCACATCTCATGCTATAGGAAGGGTCTCAGATTTGGTATAAGCATTGAGATATCACATCTCATGCTAAAGGAAGGGTCTCAGGATTGGAATGGGAAGGAGTTGTATATGACATCTCAGGCCATAGGAAGGTTCTCAGGTTTGGTATAAGCATTGAGATATCACATCTCTGCTATCGGAAAGGTCTCAGGATTGGAATGGGAAGGAGTTGGATATCCCATCTCATGTTATAGGAAGGGTCTCAGGTTTGGTATTAGAAGCATAGAGATATCACATCTCATGCTATAGGAAGGGTCTCAGGATTGGAATGGGAAGGACTTGGATGTCACATCTCATGCTATAGGGAGGGTCTCAAGTTTGATATTAGAAGCATTGAGATAACAAATCTCATGATATCGGAAGGGTCTCAGGATTGGAATGGGAAGGAGTTGGATATCACATCTCATGATAAAGGAAGGGTCTAAGGTTTGGAAGGGGAAGGATTTGGATATCACATCTCATGTTATAGGACGGGTCTCAGGTTTAATATTAGAAGTATTGAGATATCAAGTCTCATGGTATAAGAAGGGTCTCAGAATTGGAATGGGAAGGAGTTGGATATCACACCTCAAGCTATAGGAAGGGTCTCAGGATTGGAATGGGAAGGAGTTTGATATCACATCTCATGCCATAGTATGGGTCTCAGGTTTGGTAGAAGCATTGAGATATCACGTCGCTGCTATCGGAAGGGTCTCAGGATTGGATTGGGAAGGAGTTGGATATCCCTTCTCATGCTATAGGAAGGGTCTCAGGATTTGAATGGCAAGGAGTTGGATATCACATCTCATGCCATAGGAAGGGACTCAGGTTTGGTATAAGCATTGAGATATCACATCTCTGCTATCAGAAGGGTCTCAGGATTGGATTGGGAAGGAGTTGGATATCCCTTCTCATGCTATAGGAAGTGTCTCAGGTTGGAATGGGAAGGAGTTGGATATCACATCTCATGTTATAGGAAGGGTCTCAGGATTGGAATGGGAAGGATTTGGATATCACATCTCTTGCTATAGGAAGGGTCTCAGGATTGGAATGGGTAGGAGTTGGATATTACTTTCTTGCTATAGGAAGGGTCTCATGTTTGGAATGGGAAGGAGTTGGATATCACATATGCTATAGTTAGTGTCTCAGGTTTGGAACGGGAAGGAGTTGGATATCACATCTCATGTTATAGGAAG
Organism: Ambystoma mexicanum; assembly: GCF_040938575.1. Lineage (NCBI taxonomy): Eukaryota > Metazoa > Chordata > Amphibia > Caudata > Ambystomatidae > Ambystoma > Ambystoma mexicanum. Next base: position 16,230,680 of record NW_027182444.1, read on the forward strand.
GGTCTCAGGTTTGGTATAAGCATTGAGATATCACATCTCTGCTATCGGAAGCGGCTCAGGATTGGAATGGGAAGGAGTTGGATATCCCATCTCATGTTATAGGAAGAGTCTCTGGTTTGGTATTAGAATTATTGAGATATCACATCGCATGCTGTAGGAAGGGTCTAAGGATTGGAATGGGATAGACTTGGATATCACATCTCATGTTATAGGTAGGCTCTCAGGTTTGGTATAAGCATTGAGATATCACATCTCATGCTATAGGAAGGGTCTCAGGATTGGAATGGGAAGGAATTGGATATCACATCTCATGCTATAGGAAGGGTCTCAGATTTGGTATAAGCATTGAGATATCACATCTCATGCTAAAGGAAGGGTCTCAGGATTGGAATGGGAAGGAGTTGTATATGACATCTCAGGCCATAGGAAGGTTCTCAGGTTTGGTATAAGCATTGAGATATCACATCTCTGCTATCGGAAAGGTCTCAGGATTGGAATGGGAAGGAGTTGGATATCCCATCTCATGTTATAGGAAGGGTCTCAGGTTTGGTATTAGAAGCATAGAGATATCACATCTCATGCTATAGGAAGGGTCTCAGGATTGGAATGGGAAGGACTTGGATGTCACATCTCATGCTATAGGGAGGGTCTCAAGTTTGATATTAGAAGCATTGAGATAACAAATCTCATGATATCGGAAGGGTCTCAGGATTGGAATGGGAAGGAGTTGGATATCACATCTCATGATAAAGGAAGGGTCTAAGGTTTGGAAGGGGAAGGATTTGGATATCACATCTCATGTTATAGGACGGGTCTCAGGTTTAATATTAGAAGTATTGAGATATCAAGTCTCATGGTATAAGAAGGGTCTCAGAATTGGAATGGGAAGGAGTTGGATATCACACCTCAAGCTATAGGAAGGGTCTCAGGATTGGAATGGGAAGGAGTTTGATATCACATCTCATGCCATAGTATGGGTCTCAGGTTTGGTAGAAGCATTGGGATATCACATCTCATGCTATCGGAAGGGTATCAGTATTGGATTTGGAAGAAGTTGGATATCCCATCTCATGCTATAGGAATGGTCTCAGGTTGGAATGGGAAGGAGTTGGATATCACATTTCATGTTATAGGAAGGGTCTCAGGATTGGAATGCGAAGGACTTGGATATCATATCTCATGCTATAGGACGGGTCTCAGGTTTGTTATTAGAATCATTGAGATATCATATTGCATGCTATAGGAAGGGTCTCAGGATTGGAATGGGAAGCAGTTGGATATCACATCTCATGCTATAGGAAGGGTCTCAGGTTTGGTATAAGCCTTGAGATATCACATCTCATGCTATAGGACGGGTCTCAGGATTGGAATAGAAGGAGTTGGATATCACATCTCATGTTATAGGAAGGATCTCAGGTTTGGTATTAGAAGCATTGAGACATCACATCTCATGCTATAGGAAGGGTCTCAAGGTTGGAATGGGAAGGAGTTGGATATCACATCTCATCCAATAGGAAGGGTCTCAGGTTTGGAATGGGAAGGAATTGGATATCACATCTCATGTTATAGGAAGGATCTCAGGTTTGGTATTAGAAGCATTGAGATATCACATCTCATGCTATAGGAAGGGTCTCAGGATTGGAATGTGAAGGATTTGGATATCACATCTCATGCTAAATGAAGGGTCTCAGGTTTGGTAGAAGCATTGAGATATCACGTCGCTGCTATCGGAAGGGTCTCAGGATTGGATTGGGAAGGAGTTGGATATCCCTTCTCATGCTATAGGAAGGGTCTCAGCAAGGAGTTGGATATCACATCTCATGCCATAGGAAGGGTCTCAGGTTTGGTATAAGCATTGAGATATCACATCTCTGCTATCGGAAGGGTCTCAGGATTGGATTGGGAAGGAGTTGGATATCCCTTCTCATGCTATAGGAAGTGTCTCAGGTTGCAATGGGAAGGAGTTGGATATCACATCTCATGTTATAGGAAGGGTCTCAGGATTGGAATGGGAAGGATTTGGATATCACATCTCTTGCTATAGGAAGGGTCTCAGGATTGGAATGGGTAGGAGTTGGATATTACTTTCTTGCTATAGGAAGGGTCTCATGTTTGGAATGGGAAGGAGTTGGATATCACATATGCTATAGTTAGTGTCTCAGGTTTGGAACGGGAAGGAGTTGGATATCACATCTCATGTTATAGGAAGGGTCTCAGGTTTGGTATAAGCATTGAGATATCACATCTCTGCTATCGGAAGCGGCTCAGGATTGGAATGGGAAGGAGTTGGATATCCCATCTCATGTTATAGGAAGAGTCTCTGGTTTGGTATTAGAATTATTGAGATATCACATCGCATGCTGTAGGAAGGGTCTAAGGATTGGAATGGGATAGACTTGGATATCACATCTCATGTTATAGGTAGGCTCTCAGGTTTGGTATAAGCATTGAGATATCACATCTCATGCTATAGGAAGGGTCTCAGGATTGGAATGGGAAGGAATTGGATATCACATCTCATGCTATAGGAAGGGTCTCAGATTTGGTATAAGCATTGAGATATCACATCTCATGCTAAAGGAAGGGTCTCAGGATTGGAATGGGAAGGAGTTGTATATGACATCTCAGGCCATAGGAAGGTTCTCAGGTTTGGTATAAGCATTGAGATATCACATCTCTGCTATCGGAAAGGTCTCAGGATTGGAATGGGAAGGAGTTGGATATCCCATCTCATGTTATAGGAAGGGTCTCAGGTTTGGTATTAGAAGCATAGAGATATCACATCTCATGCTATAGGAAGGGTCTCAGGATTGGAATGGGAAGGACTTGGATGTCACATCTCATGCTATAGGGAGGGTCTCAAGTTTGATATTAGAAGCATTGAGATAACAAATCTCATGATATCGGAAGGGTCTCAGGATTGGAATGGGAAGGAGTTGGATATCACATCTCATGATAAAGGAAGGGTCTAAGGTTTGGAAGGGGAAGGATTTGGATATCACATCTCATGTTATAGGACGGGTCTCAGGTTTAATATTAGAAGCATTGAGATATCAAGTCTCATGGTATAAGAAGGGTCTCAGAATTGGAATGGGAAGGAGTTGGATATCACACCTCAAGCTATAGGAAGGGTCTCAGGATTGGAATGGGAAGGAGTTTGATATCACATCTCATGCCATATTATGGGTCTCAGGTTTGGTAGAAGCATTGGGATATCACATCTCATGCTATCGGAAGGGTATCAGTATTGGATTTGGAAGAAGTTGGATATCCCATCTCATGCTATAGGAAGGGTCTCAGGTTGGAATGGGAAGGAGTTGGATATCACATTTCATGTTATAGGAAGGGTCTCAGGATTGGAATGGGAAGGACTTGGATATCATATCTCATGCTATAGGACGGGTCTCAGGTTTGTTATTAGAATCATTGAGATATCATATTGCATGCTGTAGGAAGGGTTAAGGATTGGAATGGGAAGGACCTGGATATCACATCTCATGCTATAGAACGGCTCTCAGGTTTGGAAAGGGAAGGAGTTGGATATCACATCTCATGTTATAGGATGGATCTCAGGTTTGGTATTAGAAGTATTGAGATATCACATCTCATGTTATCGGAAGGATCTCAGGTTTGGTATTAGAAGTATTGAGATATCACATCTCATGCTATAGGAAGGGTTTCAGGATTGGAATGGGAAGGAGTTGGATATCACATCTCATGCTAAAGGAAGGGTCTCAGGTTTGGTAGAAGCATTGAGATATCACATCTCATGCTATAGGAAGGGTCTCAGGATTGGAATGGGAAGGACTTAGATATCACATATCATGCTATAGGGAGGGTCTCAGTTTTGATATTAGAAGCATTGAGATATCACATCTCATGCTATCGGAAGTGTCTCAGGATTGGAATGGGAAGGAGCTGGATATCACATCTCATGCTAAAGGAAGGGTGTCAGGTTTGGAACGGGAAGGAGTTGGATATCACATCTCATGTTATAGGAAGGGTCTCAGGTTTGGTATAAACATTGAGATATCACATCTCTGCTATCGGAAGTGTCTCAGGATTGGAATGGGAAGGAGTTGGATATCCCATCTCATGTTATAGGACGGGTCTCAGGTTTGTTATTAGAATCATTGAGATATCATATTGCATGCTGTAGGAAGGGTCTAAGGGTTGGAATGTGAAGGACTTGGATATCACATCTCATGCTATAGATAGGCTCTTAGGTTTGGAAAGGGAAGGAGTTGGATCTCACATTTCATGTTAGAGGAAGGATCTCAGGTTTGGTATTAGAAGCATTGAGATATCACATCTCATGCTATAGGAAGGGTCTCAGGATTGGAATGGGAAGGAGTTGGATATCACATCTCATGCTATAGGAAGGGTCTCAGGTTTGGTATAAGCATTGAGATATCACATCTCATGCTATAGGAAGGGTCTCAGGATTGGTATAAGCATTGAGATATCACATCTCATGCTATAGGAAGGGTCTCAGGATTGGAATGGGAAGGAGTTGAATATGACATCTCATGCCGTAGGAAGGGTCTCAGGTTTGGTATAAACATTGAGATATCACATCTCTGCTATCAAAAGGGTCTCAGGATTGGAATGGGAAGGAGTTGGATATCCCATCTCATGTTATAGGAAGAGTCTCAGGTTTGGTATTAGAAGCATTGAGATATCACATCTCATGCTATAGGAAGTGTCTCAGGATTGGAATGGGAAGGAGTTGGATATCACATCTCATGTTATAGGAAGGGTCTCAGGATTGGAATGGGAAGGATTTGGATATCACATCTCTTGCTATAGGAAGGGTCTCAGGATTGGAATGGGTAGGAGTTGGATATTACTTTCTTGCTATAGGAAGGGTCTCATGTTTGGAATGGGAAGGAGTTGGATATCACATATGCTATAGTTAGTGTCTCAGGTTTGGAACGGGAAGGAGTTGGATATCACATCTCATGTTATAGGAAGGGTCTCAGGTTTGGTATAAGCATTGAGATATCACATCTCTGCTATCGGAAGCGGCTCAGGATTGGAATGGGAAGGAGTTGAATATCCCATCTCATGTTATAGGAAGAGTCTCTGGTTTGGTATTAGAATCATTGAGATATCACATCGCATGCTGTAGGAAGGGTCTAAGGATTGGAATGGGATGGACTTGGATATCACATCTCATGTTATAGGTAGTCTCTCAGGTTTGGTATAAGCATTGAGATATCACATCTCATGCTATAGGAAGGGTCTCAGGATTGGAATGGGAAGGAATTGGATATCACATCTCATGCTATAGGAAGGGTCTCAGATTTGGTATAAGCATTGAGATATCACATCTCATGCTAAAGGAAGGGTCTCAGGATTGGAATGGGAAGGAGTTGTATATGACATCTCAGGCCATAGGAAGGTTCTCAGGTTTGGTATAAGCATTGAGATATCACATCTCTGCTATCGGAAAGGTCTCAGGATTGGAATGGGAAGGAGTTGGATATCCCATCTCATGTTATAGGAAGGGTCTCAGGTTTGGTATTAGAAGCATAGAAATATCACATCTCATGCTATAGGAAGGGTCTCAGGATTGGAATGGGAAGGACTTGGATGTCACATCTCATACTATAGGGAGTGTCTCAAGTTTGATATTAGAAGCATTGAGATAACAAATCTCATGATATCGGAAGGGTCTCAGGATTGGAATGGGAAGGAGTTGGATATCACATCTCATGATAAAGGAAGGGTCTAAGGTTTGGAAGGGGAAGGATTTGGATATCACATCTCATGTTATAGGACGGGTCTCAGGTTTAATATTAGAAGCATTGAGATATCAAGTCTCATGGTATAAGAAGGGTCTCAGAATTGGAATGGGAAGGAGTTGGATATCACACCTCAAGCTATAGGAAGGGTCTCAGGATTGGAATGGGAAGGAGTTTGATATCACATCTCATGCCATAGTATGGGTCTCAGGTTTGGTAGAAGCATTGGGATATCACATCTCATGCTATCGGAAGGGTATCAGTATTGGATTTGGAAGAAGTTGGATATCCCATCTCATGCTATAGGAAGGGTCTCAGGTTGGAATGGGAAGGAGTTGGATATCACATTTCATGTTATAGGAAGGGTCTCAGGATTGGAATGGGAAGGACTTGGATATCATATCTCATGCTATAGGACGGGTCTCAGGTTTGTTATTAGAATCATTGAGATATCATATTGCATGCTGTAGGAAGGGTCTAAGGATTGGAATGGGAAGGACCTGGATATCACATCTCATGCTATAGAACGGCTCTCAGGTTTGGAAAGGGAAGGAGTTGGATCTCACATTTCATGTTAGAGGAAGGATCTCAGGTTTGGTATTAGAAGCATTGAGATATCACATCTCATGCTATAGGAAGGGTCTCATGATTGGAATGGGAAGGAGTTGGATATCACATCTCATGCTATAGGAAGGGTCTCAGGTTTGGTATAAGCATTGAGATATCACATCTCATGCTATAGGAAGGGTCTCCGGATTGGAATGGAAGGAGTTGGATATCACATCTCATGTTATAGGAAGGATCTCAGGTTTGGTATTAGAAGCATTGAGACATCACATCTCATGCTATAGGAAGGGTCTCAGGATTGGAATGGGAAGGAGTTGGATATCAAATCTCATGCTATAGGAAGGGTCTCAGGATTGGAATGGGAAGGAGTTGAATATGACATCTCATGCCGTAGGAAGGGTCTCAGGTTTGGTATAAACATTGAGATATCACATCTCTGCTATCAAAAGGGTCTCAGGATTGGAATGGGAAGGAGTTGGATATCCCATCTCAGGTTATAGGAAGAGTCTCAGGTTTGGTATTAGAAGCATTGAGATATCACATCTCATGCTATAGGAAGTGTCTCAGGATTGGAATGGGAAGGACTTGGATATCACATCTCATGCTATAGGTAGGGTCTCAAGTTTGACATTAGAAGCATTGAGATATCACATCTCATGCTATAGGAAGGGTCTGAGGATTGGAATGGGAATGAGTTGGATATTACATCTCCTGCTATGGGAAGGGTCTCAGGTTTGGTATAAGCAGTGAGATATCACATCTCATGCTATAGGAAGTGTCTCAGGATTGGAATGGGAAGGAGTTGGATATCACATCTCATGTTATAGGAAAGATCTCAGGTTTGGTATAAGCATTGAGATATCACATCTCTGCTATCGGAAGGGTCTCAAGATTGGAATGGGAAGGAGTTGGATATTCCCATCTCATGTTATAGGAAGGGTCTCAGGTTTGGTATTAGAAGCATTGAGATATCACATCTCATGCTATAGGAAGGGTCTCAGGATTGGAATGGGAAGGACTTGGATATCACATCTCATGCTATAGGGAGGGTCTCAAGTTTGATATTAGAAGCTTTGAGATATCACATCTCATGATATCGGAAGGGTCTCAGGATTGGAATGGGAATGAGTTGGATATCACATCTCATGATAAAGGAAGGGTCTAAGGTTTGGAAGGGGAAGGATTTGGATATCACATCTCATGTTATATTACGGGTCTCAGGTTTGGTATTAGAAGCATTGAGATATCAAGTCTCATAGTATAGGAAGGGTCTCAGAATTGGAATGGGAAGGAGTTGGATATCCCATCTCATGTTATAGGAAGAGTCTCTGGTTTGGTATTAAAATCATTGAGATATCACATCGCATGCTGTAGGAAGGGTCTAAGGATTGGAATGGGATGGACATGGATATCACATCTCATGTTATAGGTAGGCTCTCAGGTTTGGTATAAGCATTGAGATATCACATCTCATGCTATAGGAAGGGTCTCAGAATTGGAATGGGAAGGAGTTGGATATCACATCTCAAGCTATAGGAAGGGTCTCAGTATTGAAATGGGAAGGACTTGGATATCACATCTCATGCCATAGGAAGGCTCTCAGGTTTGGAAGGGGAAAGAGTTGGATATCTCATTTCATGTTAGAGGTAGGATCTCAGGTTTGGTATTAGAGGCATTGAGATATCACATCTCATGCTATCAGAAGGGTCTCAGGAATGGAATGGGAAGGAGTTAGATATCACATCTCATGCTAAAGGGAGGGTCTCAGGTTTGGAAGGGGAAGGATTTGGATATCACATCTCATGTTATAGGAAGGATCTCAGGTTTGGTATTAGAAGCATTGAGATATCACATCTCATGCTATCGGAAGGATCTCAGGTTTGGTATTAGAAGCATTGAGATATCACATCTCATGCTATCAGAAGAGTCTCAGGATTGGAATAGGAAGGAGTTGGATATCACATTTCATGCTAAAGGGAGGGTCTCAGGTTTGGAAGGGGAGGATTTGGATATCACATCTCATGTTATAGGAAGGATCTCACGTTTGGTATTAGAAGCATTGAGATATCAAATCTCATGCTATAGGAAGGGTCTCAGGATTGGAATGTGAAGGATTTGGATATCACATCTCATGCTAAAGGAAGGGTCTCAGGTTTGGTAGAAGCATTGAGATTTCACGTCTCTGCTATCGGAAGGGTCTCAGGATTGGATTGGGAAGGAGTTGGATATCCCTTTTCATGCTATAGGAAGGGTCTCAGGATTTGAATGGCAAGGAGTTGGATATCACATCTCATGCCATAGGAAGGGTCTCAGGTTTGGTATAAGCATTGAGATATCACATCTCTGCTATCGGAAGGGTCTCAGGATTGGATTGGGAAGGAGTTGGATATACCTTCTCATGCTATAGGAAGTGTCTCAGGTTGGAATGGGAAGGAGTTGGATATCACATCTCATGTTATAGGAAGGGTCTCAGGATTGGAATGGGAAATATCCAAATCCTTCCCATTCCAATCCTGAGACCCTTCCTATAGCAAGAGATGTGATATCCAAATCCTTCCCATTCCAATCCTGAGACCCTTCCTATAACATGAGATGTGATATTCAACTCCTTCCCATTCCAACCTGAGACACTTCCTATAGCATGAGAAGGGATATCCAACTCCTTCCCAATCCAATCCTGAGAACCTTCCGATAGCAGAGATGTGATATCTCAATGCTTATACCGAACGTGAGACCCTTCCTATGGCATGAGATGTGATATCCAACTCCTTGCCATTCAAATCCTGAGACCCTTCCTATAGCATGAGATGTGATATCTCAATGCTTCTACCAAACCTGAGACCCTTCCTTTAGCATGAGATGTGATATCCAAATCCTTCACATTCCAATCCTGAGACCCTTCCTATAGCATGAGATGTGATATCTCAATGCTTCTAATACCAAACCTGAGATCCTTCCTATAACATGAGATGTGATATCCAATTCCTTCCCATTCCAAACCTGAGACCCTTCCTATTGGATGAGATGTGATATCCAACTCCTTCCCATTCCAACCCTGAGACCCTTCCTATACCATGAGATGTGATATCTCAATGCTTCTAATACCAAACCTGGGAACCGTCCTATAACATGAGATGTGATATCTCAATGTTTCTAATAAAAAACCTGAGACCCTTCCTATAACATGAGATGTGATATCCAATTCCTTCCCATTCCAGACCTGAGACCCTTCCTTTAGCATGAGATGTGATATCCAAATACTTCCCATTCCAATCCTAAAACCCTTCCTATAGCATGAGATGTGATATCTCAATGTTTCTAATAAAAAACCTGAGACCCTTCCTATAGCAAGAGATGTGATATCCAAATCCTTCCCATTCCAATCCTGAGACCCTTCCTGTATATAACATGAGATGTGATATCCAACTCCTTCCCATTCCAGCCTGAGACCCTTCCTATAGCATGAGATGTGATATCCAACTCCTTACCATTCAAATCCTGAGACCCTCCCTATAACAAGAGATGTAATATCCAACTCCTTCCCATTCCAAACCTGAGACCCTTCCTATAACATGAGATGTGATATCCAACTCCTTCCCATTCCAAACCTGAGACCCTTCCGATAGCATGAGATGTGATATCTCAATGCTTCAAAAACCAAACATGAGAACCATCCTATAACATGAGATGTGAAATCCAAATCCTTCCCTTCCCAAACCTGAGACTCTTCCTATAGCATGAGATGTGATATCTCAATGCTTCTACCAAACCTGAAACCCTTCCTATAGCATGAGATGTGATATCACAATGCTTCTAATACAAACCTGAGACCCTTCCCATAGCATGAGATGTGATATCCAACTCCTTCCCATTCCAATCCTGAGACCCTTCCTATAGCATGAGATGTTATATCTCAATGTTTCTAATACCAAACCTGAGATCCTTCCTATAACATGAGATGTGATATCCAACTCCTTCCCATTCCAATCCCGAGACCCTTCCTATAGCATGAGATGTGATATCTCAATGCTTCTAATACCAAACCTAAGGTCCTTCCTATAACATGAGATGTGATATCCAAATCCTTCCCATTCCAAACCTGAGACCCTCCCTTTAGCATGAGATGTGATATCCAACTCCTTCCCATTCCAATCCTGATACCCTTCTGATAGCATGAGATGTGATATCTCAATGCCTCTAATACCAAACCTGAGATCCTACCTCTAACATGAAATGTGATATCCAACTCCTTCCTTTTCCAAACCTGAGACCCTTCCTACAGCATGAGATGTGTTAAGACGGATTTCTGAACTCTGTCCTGGTGGCGCAGAAGTTCAGAAGGCCAACCTAATTACTTGGAACAGGGTAACCTCTGGACGAGCCAGACCAATCAAGGTAGCGATCGCGGCGGTCAAGACTAGGTCTCAAGAGGGGTGAGGGTGACTGAAAGCCCGCAATGAGCACACAAAGCAAGAGCGCTTACAAACTACTCCAAACAGTTGTTATATCAAAAATAGTTACACATTTATTTTAAGGCCTTTAAAATAATGACCGTAGCGAGAAAATCACAATATCACAATATTAAACCAACACATACCATATCAACACAATATATATACAAATACACAGTCGCAAGCGTTTAAAGCACGAAATATGTAGTCCACCTGAAAGGAAAGGAAAACAGGCAGTGCGATAACGCTTTAGACTCAGTTCCCCTTCAGAGGCACCTAACTAGATGGAAGTCCGAGCCCTGCGAAGAGTGGAGCCTTGTGCTCAAAGTACCTGCCACGCCGGTGCCAACGGGCAAAAGGGGAAGCTCTTCGGAGGAAGTCAGGCAGTTCGGGTTAGTGCACAGCAGAAGGAGAACAGGTTCCGCAACTCAAGCGCAGCCTCCACAGCGGGCAGAAGCAGAGCGCGAGTACGGCCAAAAGGGTGCTGTTTTTACACAGCAGGGAAAGCAATGGGATACTGCAGGAGGGCGACCAGATCCTAGCTAAACTACTCACCGGTCCCCGAAGCAAGCAGACCCAGGCTTCTCCACGTTAGTTTCAGCAGCTGGCAGGTTCAGAAGAGCAGGGAATGCCTCGAAGTCGTGTAGAGCAAAAAGACGTCCCAATCGACGAAACCAGCACAGTTTGTTGCCGCAGCAGGACAACGGAGCGGCCGTGTGTATTCAAGCCAAATGTACACTCCTCCCTTCAGACTTGGGAACGCCAAGTGTACGAAGCGTGGGAGAGTGACAAGGACTCGAAATACAACACAACCTGGCGGCAGTTACAGAGCAGGACTCCCTTGTAAGCTGGTCAGTCAACTGGATGGCCCAGAGACACTTCCGAAGGCTTACTTGGAGGGGGTGATGAAGTCGCCGGGAATAGCTGTTCCTGCTATTCCAAAGGTCGAAGCACCAGTACAGACACTTCTGGTTCGATCCAAGGAGGAAAGGGTTTCACAGGACGACAGCAGTGCAAAGGAGGATTCCTTCAGCGGGTCACCAGCGATTCCTCGGTCCAGCCTCTTGGTTGCAGGATACTTGGCTCCTGTATTCCTTCGTTCGTGAGAACTCAGGAGATCGACATGGTAGTGGTGTTTCCAGCTCCCTCTTATCCACGGTTCCCTTCGCGCCAAAACGGAGGGGAGCCAATGGGAGATCCGCACATCAACACACATACCATACGTGGACCAATCACGGACCACGGTGGTCCCAGGCATTCACACCACCCCAGACTCTCTGGCACCCAGGATGTGTATTGGGACCAGACATCCCAGCCCACACCCTGGAGGCACACAAACGACATGTAGAAGCCCGCGAAAGCAACCACGTTTCGCGGGAAAGTACATGCCCAAATAAGGAAGGCCCCGGGTCGCCCGACCTGGGGAAGGTGAAGGGAGCAAGACGGTCAGTGGACAGGACAAAGGAGCCTTGTGGACTGGCCATTTTGGGAGCCAGGCCACCATTTTGGGTTCAGTGCGAAAAACGTGCTCAGAACGCCAAAAGGAGCTCAAAATAAACAAAACGATCGCTGCCACCATTCCAGTCCCTGAATGACTTGCACCGATCAAATACCATCCTAAAAGAGTATCTAGGGCCCGTAGAAGGCTAGAGACCCAAGAGAGCTGTAACTTAGCTTACAGTGCCCTCTTGTGTCATGTTGCACTAAAGCCGCAACATGATAAACGAAACTACGGGAAACAGCGTTCCCCGGTACTGAATGTCTTAAGGGCATGTCAGTTTCCCCGTAAGAAAAGGAGCGAAAGCCCAGAGAAGTGCGGCAGAAGGCTGTACTTCTCTGGCAAAGTCAAGAACAAGGTTAAAAACAATAGCAAAAAGTTTAGGGGTTGCTACATGGAAGGAAAATTCCCTACAATTACGAAATCTTTCCTAACACTCGCCCCTCCCAGACTATGGACAGGGGGAACTAATCCACCCCTGGATGAGTCTCTTGTTCAGGTCGGTTAAACATTCTGGACAACCCATCAGCATTGCTATGTTGGACACCTGGCCTATGCTCAATAGTGAAGTCGAAGCCTTGTAGACTTATGGACCACCTAAGCAACTTTGGATTCTCCCCCTTCATGTTCATTAGCCACTTTAACGGCTTATGGTCAATCTGCACAGTGAAGTGGGTCCCATAGAGGTAGGGCCTCAGCTTCCTTAGGGCCCACACAACAGAGAAACATTCTTTCTCTACCGTGGACCATCTGAGCTCTCTGTCCTTAAGCTGGCGACTAATAAAACCGATAGGGTGTTCCTTACCCTTCTCATGTACTTGTGATAGTACAGCTCCTATCCCAGTGTCAGAGGCATCCGTCTGCACGATAAAAGGTCTTTGATAATCAGGGGCCCTGAGCACAGGGGCCTGGCACAAGGAGTCTTTTAAGCCATTGAAGGCCTTCTCACACTCGTCAGTCCAAGTTGCCTTCTTGGGTTTCTTCGGAGTTGTGAGGGCAGTCAGAGGAGCAGCTATGGTGCCATAGTCTGCCACAAAATTGCGATAATAACCCGTGAGTCCTAAGAAGGCTCTCACTTGGGTTTGCGTAGTGGGGTTAGGCCAGTCTTGTATTGCTTGTACTTTACTGGGTAGAGGCTGTATCCTCCCTCCACCTACTTCATGTCCAAGGTAAACCACTGAGCCTTGTCCAATCTGGCATTTACTAGCCTTTATGGTCAAGTTGGCTTTCTGAAGGGCCTGGAGCACAATCCTGAGGTGTTTCACATGGTCTTCCCAGGTGGCACTGAAAACTGCTATATCGTCTAGATATGCAAGACAGAATTCGTCCAACCCATTCAACACATGATTCACAAGCCTCTGGAAAGTGGCAGGTGCATTCTTCAACCCGAACGGCATTACCCGGAATTGGTAAAGGCCGTCTGGAGTAGAAAATGCTGTCTTCTCCTTGGCATGTTCTGCTAAAGCTATTTGCCAATAGCCAGCAGTGAGGTCAAACGTGCTGAGGTACTTGGAGGCACCCAACGTATCCACCAGCTCATCTGTTCGAGGCAAGGGGTGTGCATCTGTCTTGGTGACAGCATTCAGAGCCCTGTAATCCACGCAGAACCTCAATTCAGAAGTGCCTGCTTTTGGAACCAAAACCACAGGACTGGACCAAGGACTACTAGAGGGTTCAATCACCCCAAGGTCTAACATCTTTTTGACCTCGGTCTTAATATAAGACCGTACTTTATCTGACATCCTGTATCCCCTACTTTTGGTAGGTACACTGTCTCCTGTGTCAATGTTATGTTTGCACCAAGGTGTCAAACCAGGGGACTGTGAAAACAGGGGGGAAAACTGCCTAAGCAAACTTTTCACCTCAGCCTGCTGATCAGAAGTCAGGTGAGGGGCCACTCGGACACCCTCAACGGAGCCATCTGAAGGACCGCTTTGGAACAGGTCGGGGAGAGGTTCTGACTCCTCTTCCTCAACATCTGAAGCCAGTAGCAGTGCTGCGATTTCGACTCTTGGGACGAAAGCATTCAGCCTATTCACGTGAAACACTTTTGGAGCCTGTCCAGGCCTTCCAAGGTCCACTAAATAGTTCACCTCACCCAGGGGCTCCACCACTGTGTAAGGGCCTGACCATTTGTCCTGTAAAGCGCGAGGCCTTATTGGATTCATGATCAGGACGTGCTGACCAGGTGTAAAGTTGATGAGGGAAGCTTTCTGGTCGTACCAATGTTTCACCAGCGCTTGCCCTGCCTTCAATTTATCACTAGCCAAGCCCATCAGAAGTACCATCCGTTTTCTGAGCCCTAGCACATAATCAACTACATTGGTAGTAACAGGGGGAGTGGGCATCTCCCATCCCTCTTTGACGATGGCTAAGGGTCCCCGTACGGGATGACAGAACAGAAGTTCGAAGGGGCTGAAGCCAACACCCTCCTGTGGTACCTCTCGGTAGGCAAACAGTAGGCATGGTAAAAGAAGATCCCATTTTCTTCTCTGGGGCTCCTCCAGAGCCCCAATCATGCTTTTTAACGTTCTGTTGAAACGTTCCACCAGACCATTGGTCTGGGGGTGGTATGCAGAAGAGAACTTGTAGGTGACCCCACATTCTTTCCACATAGCCTGCATATACTTCGACATAAAGTTGCTGCCACGATCTGACACAACTTCTTTAGGGAAGCCAACCCTAGTAAATATGCCGAGTAAAGCTTTTGCAACTGACTTGGCAGTTACAGTTTTCAATGGGATGGCCTCAGGATACCTGGTTGCATGGTCGACTAGTACCAGGATAAACCTATTGCCCGAGGATGTTTGCGGGTCAAGGGGACCAACGATGTCGATCCCTACCCTTTCAAATGGTACCCCCACAACTGGGAGCGGTACCAACGGAGCTTGGATTGTCGCGCCAACCTTACCAGACAACTGGCAGGAGGCACAACTACTGCAGTGACTTTCTACTTGCACCCCCATCTTGGGCCAGTAGAAGTGCATGGATAACCTTTGCTTGGTCCTCTTCATACCAAGGTGACCAGCAAGGGGAACTTCATGCGCCAACTGCAGGAGGGAGGGCCTAACAGCAAGGGGAACCACCAACCTCCTATGGTCTCCTTCTGTAGACTCTGTGGGCTCACTATACAGGAGTCCACCTTCCCAATAAATCCTATGCTTCCCAGGAGGCTCACCCTCAAGCTGGGAGCAGGCCTGTCTCCTTAGGCCTTCCAGAGATGGGCACTCACGTTGGCCTTTACTGAATTCGTCCCTATCAGGACCTCCTTCAACTAACAAGTCTTTTAGTTCAGGATGATCGTTGGGGTCGAAAACTTCAGGCATCGCCACCTCCTCGTCAGGCCCGGGCGATTGACCAACTTCCTCCACCGCAGTGGTAGGCGAGCTCGGGGGAATATTCTCTTTCCCTCGTCTTGACTTGTAGACTCCCTTCGCCTTGGGTTTCCCCTTCGGCTGGGGCGGCGTATTGGACTTGGCCAATGCTGCCCGTGCTTGAGACCGTGTGTAGGGTCTTTCGGCAGTGTCTCCTACGAGCCCTAAAGCTCTGAGATCATTACCCAGCAAGACCTTTCCCGGGACGTTTCTCTGAATGCTCACTGGAATCCTGACTGCTGTACCATTTAAAGTAAGATTTACAGGGATCACGGGAAACATACGGAGGGGGCCGTCAGCAAACTTAGTGGGCATCAGAGTAGCTCTGGCAACTTCCTCTGAGTCTACCAAGGTAGAATCCACTACTGTTCGACTGCACCCACTATCCCTAAGAGCTGGAGTATCCACTGCATTGATCAGCACGCTGTCTTTAAAGTAGTGCTTGGTATTATCCGGAATCCTAGCATAAGCCTCTGCGACTTTAGGCTCCCAGGAACCCAGGGACACTAAAACTACCTCAGCCTCTATCCCGCTGGGAAATGAGTCTCAGGAGAAGGATGCTCCTGTAATCTCTTCTTCCTCGTAGGAGGAGAAGGCCAGATTAGCGGAGTGGACCCCCAAAGGTCTAACCTTACACCGGGGATCCCCCTTCACATGGTCAGTTGCTCCACAAGAAAAACAAGCCCCAGTGGGTCTGTTTACGTAGGGAGGCTTATTGTAACCAGAGTTCTGTTTCGGAGGCGAACCTCCACTACCCTGTGAGTTCTCTTGTGTCTTACCCTTGTTTTTCTTTTTGTGGCCCTTATGGGAAGAAGATTTAGCAGATTCCCCACCCTCCATATCTTTGGACTTTTTCCCTTCCTCCTGCTTACCAGGATTTTTGTCCTTATGGGACACTCGATGTGACACCCATAAGTCTGCTGCAATGGCCAGCTTCTTAGGATCTATCTCCTTCGAATCGGCCAAATGCTGCTTAAGCTCCGGGGAAGAAGAAGCAAAAATGTGTTCCAGCATGACCAGATTGATCATGCCTTCGAAGGTAGAAGCCTTATAACCTTCGACCCAGCCAGTTAAGTTTTTCAAAGATTCAGCGACATAAGATACCCAAGTACCACCTTCCTTTTTCTTATACTCTCGAAAACGCTTTAAATATTGGGCCGGAGTCTTCCCAAACTTTAAAATGAGAGTTTGCTTTAACATTGCGAAATCAGCCCGCTCAGCCTTCGACATTTCCATAATGGCACTGCAGCCAGAATGGGGCAGTCTACTGAGCAACCAAGCAATCTTATCAGCATTGTCAACTTCTTGAACCTCGCATGCATACTCAAACGCATTCAGCCAGTCCATAATGTCATTCCTTTCTTCATACACACTGAGCAGATCTTTCGGAAACCGTGGATGAGAGGAAGCCCCAGAGCCATGTCCAGTACCCTTGGACCCATTTGCAACCTGAAGCTTGGCCAGTTCCAACTGGTGATCCCTGTCTTTCTGTTTTTCTGCCTGTTCGATTTTTAGTTTGGCTATGCTGAATTCAAGCTCCTGCTGCCTAAACCGCAGCTCTTGCTTCTTGAATTCAAGCATAGCCTCCCCATCAACACTGGCAGAGGAAACATTAGACATCACATCCTCCCTGTCCTCGTGGTCGCGATGGATCAGTGCAGCGGCAGAACCATCGGTTCTACCAGTGAGAGCAGCCCCACCACCTTCTGCACTGTCCTCGGAAGTTATAGCGTCAAGCTGCGCTTCTTGCCACGCCACGATTCTCTGGATCATTTCCAATTTAGTGCCTTGAGAGGAAACACCTCTCTCCGCACACATCTTCTTCAATGTTTCTGATTTGGAAGCATTTAAAGTTAACAAGGTATTTGCTTCCATACTGTTTGATAGGACTATGGCCTTTTTAAAGTTATATTACAACAATTCACTACGTGTACTGTTTGGAATAACCTGAAATGCCTTAGTTCGAGCGCAACACTGGATACCTTCAGTCGTATCCCACCGCTGTACACCAATTTGTTAAGACGGATTTCTGAACTCTGTCCTGGTGGCGCAGAAGTTCAGAAGGCCAACCTAATTACTTGGAACAGGGTAACCTCTGGACGAGCCAGACCAATCAAGGTAGCGATCGCGGCGGTCAAGACTAGGTCTCAAGAGGGGTGAGGGTGACTGAAAGCCCGCAATGAGCACACAAAGCAAGAGCGCTTACAAACTACTCCAAACAGTTGTTATATCAAAAATAGATACACATTTATTTTAAGGCCTTTAAAATAATGACCGTAGCGAGAAAATCACAATATCACAATATTAAACCAACACATACCATATCAACACAATATATATACATATACACAGTCGCAAGCGTTTAAAGCACGAAATATGTAGTCCACCTGAAAGGAAAGGAAAACAGGCAGTGCGATAACGCTTTAGACTCAGTTCGCCTTCAGAGGCACCTAACTAGATGGAAGTCCGAGCCCTGCGAAGAGTGGAGCCTTGTGCTCAAAGTACCTGCCACGCCGGTGCCAACGGGCAAAAGGGGAAGCTCTTCGGAGGAAGTCAGGCAGTTCGGGTTAGTGCACAGCAGAAGGAGAACAGGTTCCGCAACTCAAGCGCAGCCTCCACAGCGGGCAGAAGCAGAGCGCGAGTACGGCCAAAAGGGTGCTGTTTTTACACAGCAGGGAAAGCAATGGGATACTGCAGGAGGGCGACCAGATCCTAGCTAAACTACTCACCGGTCCCCGAAGCAGGCAGACCCAGGCTTCTCCACGTTAGTTTCAGCAGCTGGCAGGTTCAGAAGAGCAGGGAACGCCTCGAAGTCGTGTAGAGCAAAAAGACGTCCCAATCGACGAAACCAGCACAGTTTGTTGCCGCAGCAGGACAACGGAGCGGCCGTGTGTATTCAAGCCAAATGTACACTCCTCACTTCAGACTTGGGAACGCCAAGTGTACGAAGCGTGGGAGAGTGACAAGGACTCAAAATACAACACAACCTGGCGGCAGTTACAGAGCAGGACTCCCTTGTAAGCTGGTCAGTCAACTGGATGGCCCAGAGACACTTCCGAAGGCTTACTTGGCAGGAGATGATGAAGTCGCCGGGAATAGCTGTTCCTGCTATTCCAAAGGTCGAAGCACCAGTACAGGCCTTCTGGTTCGATCCAAGGAGGAAAGGGTTTCACAGGACGACAGCAGTGCAAAGGAGGATTCCTTCAGCGGGTCACCAGCGATTCCTCGGTCCAGCCTCTTGGTTGCAGGATACTTGGCTCCTGTATTCCTTCGTTCGTGAGAACTCAGGAGATCGACATGGTAGTGGTGTTTCCAGCTCCCTCTTATCCACGGTTCCCTTCGCGCCAAAACGGAGGGGAGCCAATGGGAGATCCGCACATCAACACACATACCATACGTGGACCAATCACGGACCACGGTGGTCCCAGGCATTCACACCACCCCAGACTCTCTGGCACCCAGGATGTGTATTGGGACCAGACATCCCAGCCCACACCCTGGAGGCACACAAACGACATGTAGAAGCCCGCGAAAGCAACCACGTTTCGCGGGAAAGTACATGCCCAAATAAGGAAGGCCCCGGGTCGCCCGACCTGGGGAAGGTGAAGGGAGCAAGACGGTCAGTGGACAGGACAAAGGAGCCTCGTGGACTGGCCATTTTGGGAGCCAGGCCACCATTTTGGGTTCAGTGCGAAAAACGTGCTCAGAACGCCAAAAGGAGCTCAAAATAAACAAAACGATCGCTGCCACCATTCCAGTCCCTGAATGACTTGCACCGATCAAATACCATCCTAAAAGAGTATCTAGGGCCCGTAGAAGGCTAGAGACCCAAGAGAGCTGTAACTTAGCTTACAGTGCCCTCTTGTGTCATGTTGCACTAAAGCCGCAACATGATAAACGAAACTACGGGAAACAGCGTTCCCCGGTACTGACTGTCTTAAGGGCATGTCAGTTTCCCCGTAAGAAAAGGAGCGAAAGCCCAGAGAAGTGCGGCAGAAGGCTGTACTTCTCTGGCAAAGTCAAGAACAAGGTTAAAAACAATAGCAAAAAGTTTAGGGGTTGCCACATGGAAGGAAAATTCCCTACAATTACGAAATCTTTCCTAACAAGATGTGATATCCAAGTCCTTCCCATTCCAATCCTGAGACCCTTCCTATAACATGAGATGTGATATCCAACTCCTTCTATTCCAACCTGAGACCCTTCCTATAGCATGAGATGGGATATCCAACTCCTTCCAAATCCAATCCTGATACCCTTCCGATAGCATGAGATGTGATATCCCAATGCTTCTACAAAACCTGACACCCATACCATGGCATGAGATGTGATATCAAACTCCCGTCCTATACCATGAGACTTGATATCTCAATGCTTCTAATACCAAACCTGAGACCGGTCCAATAACATGAGATGTTATATCCAAATCCTTCCCCTTCCAAACCTTAGACCCTTCCTTTATCATGAGATGTGATATCCAAGTCCTTTCCATTCCATTCCTGAGACCCTTCCTATAGCATGAGATGTGATATCCAAGTCCTTCCCATTCCAATCCTGAGACCCTCCTATAGCATGAGATGTGATATCTCAATGCTTCTAATACCAAACCTGAGACCCTTCCTATAACATGAGATGTGATATCCAAGTCCTTCCCATTCCAATCCTGAGACCCTTCCTATAGCATGAGATGTGATATCTCAATGCTTCTAATACCAAACCTGAGACCCTTCCTATAACATGAATTGTGATGTCCAAATCCTTCCCATTCCAATCCTGAGACCCTTCCGATAGCAGAGATGTGATATCTCAATGCTTATACCAAACCTAAGACCCTTCCGATAGCATGAGATGTGATATCTCAATGCTTCTAATACCAAACCTGAGATCCTTCCAATAACATGAGATATGATGTCCAAATCCCTCCCCTTCCAAACCTTAGACCATCCCTTTAGCATGAGATTTGATATCCAACTCCTTCCCATTCCAATCCTGAGACCCTTCTGATGGCATGAGATGTGATATCTCAATGCCTCTAAAACCAAACCTGAGATCCTACCTCTAACATGAAATGTGATATCCAACTCCTTCCCCTTCCAACCCTGAGAGCCTTCGTATAGAATGAGATGTGATATCCAAGTCCTTCCCATTCCAATCCTGAGACCCTTCCTATAACATGAGATGTGATATCCAACTCCTTCCCATTCCAATCATGAGACCCTTCCTATAGCTTGAGATGTGATATCCAACTCCTTCTCATTCCAATTCTGAGACCCGTCCTATACCATGAGACTTGATATCTCAATGCTTCAAATACCAAACCTGAGACCGGTCCTATAACATGAGATGTGATACCCAAATCCGTCCCCTTCCAAACCTTAGACCCTTCCTATAGCATGAGATGTGATATCTCATTGCTTCTAATACCAAACCTGAGACCCTTCCTATTACGAGATGGGATATCCAACTCCTTCCCATTCCAATCCTGAGACCCTTCAGATAGCAGAGATGTGATATCCAACTCCTTCCCATTCCAAACCTGAGACCCTTCCGATAGCATGAGATGTGATATCTCAATGCTTCTTAAACCAAACATGAGAACCATCCTATAACATGAGATGTGAAATCCAAATCCTTCCCTTTCCAAACCTGAGACCCTTCCTATAGCTTGAGATGAAATATCAAACTCCTTCCCATTCCAATCCTGAGATAGCTTGAGATGTGATATCCAACTCCATCCGATTCCAATCCTGAGACCCTTCCGATAGCATGAGATGTGATAGCTCAATGCTTCTAATATCAAAACTGAGACCCTCCCTATAGTATGAGATGTGAATTCTAAGTCCTCCCCATTCCTATCCTGAGACCCTTCCGATAGCAGAGATGTGATATCTCAATGCTTATACCAAACCTGATGACCCTTCCTATAGCATGAGATGTGATATCTCAATGCTTCTATCAAACCTGAAACCCTTCCTTTAGCATGAGATGTGATATTCAACTCCTTCCCATTCCAATCCTGAGACCCTTCGTATAACATGAAACGTGATATCCAACTCCTTCCCATTCCAATCCTGAGACTCCTCCTATAGCATGAGATGTGATATCTCAATGCTTCTAATACCAGACCTGGGACCGGTCCTATAACATGAGATATGATATCCAATTCCTTCCCATTCCAATCCTGAGACCCTTCCTATAACGAGATGTGATATCCAACTCCTTCCCATTCCAATTCTGAGACCCTTCCTATACCATGAGACTTGATATCTCAATGCTTCTAATACCAAACCTGAGACCTGTCCTATAACATGAGATGTGATATCCAAATCCTTCCCCTTCCAAACCTTAGACCCTTCCTTTATCATGAGATGTGATATCCAACTCCTTCCCATTCCAATCCTGAGACCCTTCCGATATCATGAGATGTGATATCTCAATGCTTCTAATATCAAACTCGAGACCCTCCCTATAGCATGAGATGTGATATCCAAGTCCTTCCCATTCCAATCCTGAGACCCTTCCTACAGCATGAGATGTGATGTCTCAATGCTTCTAATACCAAACCTGAGACCCTTCCTATAACATGAGATGGGAATATCCAACTCCTTCCCATTATAATCCTGAGACCCTTCCGATAGCAAACATGTGATATCTCAATGCTTATACCAAACCTGAGATCCTTCCTATAACATGGGATGTGATATCCAACTCCTTCCCATTCCAATCCTGAGACACTTCCTATAGCATGAGATGTGATATCTCACTGCTTATACCAAACCTGAGACCCTTCCTATAGCATGAGATGTGATATCCAAGTCCTTCCCATTCCAATCCTGAGACACTTCCTATAGCATGAGATGTGATATCTCAATGCTTCTAATACCAAACCTGAGACCCTTCCTATGGCATGAGATGTCATATACAGATCCTTCCCATTCCAATCCTGAGACCCTTCCTATAGCATGAGATGTGATATCTCAATGCTTATACCAAACCTAAAACCCTTCCTATAGCATGAGATGTGATATCCAAATCCTTCCCATTCCAATCCTGAGACCCTTCCTATAGCATGAGATGTGATATCCAATGGCTCTAATATCAAACCTGAGATCCTTCCTCTAACATTAAATGTGATATCCTACTCCTTCCCTTTCCAAACCTGAGAGCCTACCTATAGCATGAGATGTGATATCCAAGTCCTTCCATTCCAATCCTTAGACCCTTCCTACAGCATGCAATATGATATCTCAATGATTCTAATAACAAACCTGAGACCCGTCCTATAACATGAGATATGATTTCCAACTCCTTCCCATTCCAATCCTGAGACACTTCCGATAGCAGAGATGTGATATCTCAATGCTTCTAATACCAAACCTGAGACCAGTCCTATAACATGAGATGGGATATCCAACTCCTTCCCGTTCCAAACCTGAGACCCTTCCTATAGCATGAGATGTGATATCCAACTCCTTCCCATCCCAATCCTGAGACACTTCCGATTGCAGAGATTTGATATCTCAATGCTTATACCAAACCTGAGACTCTTCCTATAACATGAGATGTGATATCCAACTCCTTCCCGTTCCAAACCTGAGACCCTTCCTATAGCATGAGATGTGATATCCAACTCCTTCCCATTCCAATCCTGAGACCCTTATGATAGCATGAGATGTGATATCTCAATGCCTCTAATACCAAATCTGAGATTCTTCCGATAGCATGAGATGTGATATCTCAATGCTTCATATACCAAACCTGAGATCCTTCCTATAACATGAGATGTGATATCCAAATCCTTCCCCTTCCAAACCTGAGACCCTCCCTTTAGCATGAGATGTGATATCCAACTCCTTCCCATTCCAACCTGAGACCCTTCCTATAGCATGAGATGGGATATCCAACTCCTTGGAATTCCAATCCTGATACCCTTCCGATAGCATGAGATTTGATATCCCAATGCTTATACCAAACCTGAGACCCATACTATGGCATGAGATGTGATATCAAACTCCTTCCCATTCCAATCCTGAGACCCTTCCTATAGCTTGAGATGTGATATCCAACTCCTTCCCATTCCAATTCTGAGACCCTTCCTATACCATGAGACTTGATATCTCAATGCTTCTAATACCAAACCTGAGACCCGTCCTATAACATGAGATGTGATATCCAAATCCTTCCCCTTCCAAACCTTAGACCCTTCCTTTATCATGAGATGTGATATCCAACTCCTTCCCATTCCAATCCTGAGACCCTTCCGATATCATGAGATGTGATATCTCAATGCTTCTAATATCAAACTCGAGACCCTCCCTATAGCATGAGATGTGATATCCAAGTCCTTCCCATTCCAATCCTGAGACCCTTCCTATAGCATGAGATGTGATGTCTCAATGCTTCTAATACCAAACCTGAGACCCTTCCTATAACATGAGATGGGAATATCCAACTCCTTCCCATTCCAATCCTGAGACCCTTCCGATAGCAAACATGTGATATCTCAATGCTTATACCAAACCTGAGATCCTTCCTATAACATGAGATGTGATATCCAACTCCTTCCCATTCCAATCCTGAGACACTTCCTATAGCATGAGATGTGATATCTCACTGCTTATACCAAACCTGAGACCCTTCCTATAGCATGAGATGTGATATCCAACTCCTTCCCATTCCAATCCTGAGACCCTTCCTATAGCATGAGATGTGATGTCTCAATGCTTCTAATACCAAACCTGAGATTCTTCCTATAACATGAGATGTGAAATCCAACTCCTTCCATTCCAATCCTGAGACCCTTCCTATAGCATGAGATGTGATATCTCAATGCTTATACTAAACCTGAGACCCTTCCTTTAGCATGAGATGTGATATCCAACTCCTTCCCATTCCAATCCTGAGACCCTTCCTATAGCATGAGATGTGATATCTCAATGCTTCTAATACCAAACCTGAGACTCTTCCTATAACATGAGATGGGATATCCAACTCCTTCCCATTGCAATCCTGAGACCCTTCCGATAGCAGAGATGTGATATCTCAATGCTTATACCAAACCTGAGACCCTTCCTACGGCATGAGATGTCATATACAACTCCTTCCCATTCCAATCCTGAGACCCTTCCTATAGCATGAGATGTGATATCTCAATGCTTATACCAAACCTGAGACCCTTCCTATAGCATGAGATGTGATATCCAACTCCTTCCCATTCCAATCCTGAGACCCTTCCTATAGCATGAGATGTGATGTCTCAATGCTTCTAATACCAAACCTGAGATCCTTCCTATAACATGAGATGTGAAATCCAACTCCTTCCATTCCAATCCTGAGACCCTTCCTATAGCATGAGATGTGATATCTCAATGCTTATACTAAACCTGAGACCCTTCCTTTAGCATGAGATGTGATATCCAACTCCTTCCCATTCCAATCCTGAGACCCTTCCTATAGCATGAGATGTGATATCTCAATGCCTCTAATACCAAACCTGAGATCCTTCCTCTAACATGAAATGTGATATCCAACTCCTTCCCTTTCCAAACCTGAGAGCCTATCCATAGCATGAGATGTGATATCCAAGTCCTTCCCATTCCAATCCTTAGACCCTTCCTACAGGATGCAATAACACTACTCACTTCAGACCTGGGAACGCCAAGTGTACGAATCATGTGAGAGTGACAAGGACTCGATATACTACACAACCTGGCGGCGGTTACAGAGCAAGACTCCTGTGTAGGCTGGTCAGTCTGCTGGATGGCCCAGAGACGCTTTCGAAGGCTTACTAGCAGGAGATGGTGAAAATGCCGAGAATAGCTGTCCCCGCTATTCCAAGGGTCGAAGTACCAGTACAGGCCTTCTGGTTCGATCAAAGGTGAAAAGGGTTTCACAAGGCGACAGCAGTGCAGAGGAGCAGTCCTTCAGCGGGTCACCAGCGATTCCTCGGTTCAGCCTCATGGTTGCAGGATACTTGGCTCCTGTATTCCTTCGTTCGTGAGAACTCAGGAGATCGACATGGTAGTGGTGTTTCCAGCCCCCTCTTATCCATGGTTCCCTTCGCGCCAAAACGGAGGGGACCCAATGGGAGATCCGCTCATCAACACTCACACCATTCGTGGACCTATCACGGACCACGGTGGTCCCAGGCATTCACACCACCCTAGACTCTCTGGCACCCAGGATGTGTATTGGGACCAGACATCCCAGCCCACATCCTGGAGGCACACACAAGACATGTAGAAGCCTGCGAAAGCATCTGTGTTTCGCGGGAAAGCACATGCCCAAATAAGGAAGGCCCCAGGTCGGCTCGACCTGGGGAAGGTGAAGGGAGCAAGACGGTCAGCGGGCAGGACAAAGGAGCCTCGTGGTCTGGCTATTTTGGGATCTAGGCCTACATTTTGGGTTAAGCGCGAGAAACGCGCTTAGCACGCCAAAAGGATCTCAAAACACAAGAAACGATCGCTGCCACCATTCCCGTCCGTGAATCACTTGCACCGATCAGTTACAATCCTGAAAGAGTATCTAGGGCCTGTAGAAGGCTAGAGACCCAAGAGAGCAGTAACTTAGCTTACAGTGCCCTCTTGTGTCATGTTGCACGAAAGCTGCAACATGATACAAGAAACTACGGAAACCAGCGTTTCCTGGTACTGACTGTCTTAAGGGCATGACAGTTTCCCCTTAAGAAAGGAGCGAAAGCCCAGAGGAGTGCGGCAGAAGGCTGCACTTCTCGGGCAAAGTCGAGAACAAGGTGAAAAACAACAGCAAAAAGTTTAGGGGTTGCCACATGGAAGGAAAATCACCTACAATTACGAAATCTTTCCTAACACTCGCCCCTCCCAGACTATGGACAGGGGGAACTAATCCACCCCTGGATGAGTCTCTTGTTCAGGTCGGTTAAACATTCTCCACAACCCATCAGCATTGCTATGTTGGACACCTGGCCTATGCTCAATAGTGAAGTCGAAGCCTTGTAGACTTATGGACCACCTAAGCAACTTTGGATTCTCCCCCTTCATGTTTATTAGCCACTTTAAGGGCTTATGGTCAGTTTGCACAGTGAAGTGGGTCCCATAGAGGTAGGGCCTCAGCTTCCTTAGGGTCCACACAACAGAGAAACATTCTTTCTCTACCGTGGACCATCTGAGCTCTCTGTCCTTAAACTGGCGACTAATAAAACCAATAGGGTGTTCCTTACCCTTCTCATCTACTTGCGATAGTACAGCTCCTATCCCAGTGTCAGAGGCGTCCGTCTGCACGATAAAAGGTCTTTGATAATCAGGGGCCCTGAGGACAGGGGCCTGGCACAAGGAGTCTTTTAAGCCATTGAAGGCCTTCTCACACTCGTCGGTCCAAGTTACCTTCTTGGGTTTCTTCAGAGTTGTGAGGGCAGTCAGAGGGGCAGCTATGGTGCCATAGTCTGCCACAAAATTGCGGTAATACCCCGTGAGTCCTAAGAAGGCTCTCACTTGGGTTTGTGTAGTGGGGGTAGGCCAGTCTTGTACTGCTTGTACTTTACTGGGTAGAGGCTGTATCCTCCCTCCACCTACTTCATGTCCAAGGTAAAACACTGAGCCTTGTCCAATCTGGCATTTACTAGCCTTTATGGTCAAGTGTGCTTTCTGAAGAGCCTGGAGCACAATCCCGAGGTGTTTCACATGGTCAGGTGGCACTGAAAACTGCTATATCGTCCAGATATGCAAGACAGAATTCGTCCAACCCATTCAAAACATGATGCACAAGCCTCTGGAAAGTGGCAGGTGCATTCTTCAACCCGAACGGCATTACCCGGAATTGGTAAAGGCCGTCTGGAGTAGAAAACGCTGTCTTCTCCTTGGCATGTTCTGCTAAAGCTATTTGCAAATAGCCAGCAGTGAGGTCAAACGTGCTGAGGTACTTGGAGGCACCCAAAGTATCCACCAGCTCATCTGTTCGAGGCAAGGGGTGTGCATCTGTCTTGGTGACAGCATTCAGAGCCCTGTAATCCACACAGAACCTCAATTCAGAAGTGCCTGCCTTTGGAACGAAAACCACAGGGCTGGACCAAGGACTACTAGAGGGTTCAATCACCCCAAGGTCTAACATCTTGTTGACCTCGGTCTTAATATAAGACCGTACTTTGTCTGACATCCTGTATCCCCTACTTTTGGTAGGTACACTGTCTCCTGTGTCTATGTTATGTTTGCACCAAGGTGTCAAACCAGGCGACTGTGAAAACGGGGGAAAACTGCCTAAGCAAACTTTTCACCTCAGCCTGCTGATCAGAAGTCAGGTGAGGGGCCACTCGGACACCCTCAAAGGAGATATCTGAAGGACCGCTTTGGAACAGGTCGGGGAGAGGTTCAGACTCCTCTTCCTCAACATCTGAAGCCAGTAACAGTGCTGCGATTTCGACTCTTGGGACGAAAGCCTTCAGCCTATTCACGTGAAACACTTTTGGAGCCTGTCCAGGCCTTCCAAGGTCCACTAAATAGTTAACCTCACCCAGGGGCTCCACCACTGTGTAAGGGCCTGACCATTTGTCCTGTAAAGCTCAAGGCCTTATGGGATTCATGATCAGGACTTGCTGACCAGGTGTAAAGTTGATGAGGGAAGCTTTCTGGTCGTACCAATGTTTCACCAGCGCTTGTACTGCCTTCAATTTATCACTAGCCAAGCCCATCAGAAGTACCATCCGTTTTCTGAGCCCTAGCACATAATCAACTACGTTGGTAGTAACAGGGGGAGTGGGCATCTCCCATCCCTCTTTGACTATGGCTAAGGGTCCCCGTACAGGATGACCAAACAGAAGTTTGAAGGGGCTGAAGCCAACACCCTCCTGTGGTACCTCTCGGTAGGCAAACAGTAAGCATGGTAAAAGAAGATCCCATTGTCTTCTCTGAAGCTTCTCCAGAGCCCCAATCATGCTTTTTAACGTTCTGTTGAAACGTTCCACCAGACCATTGGTCTGGGGGTGGTATGCAGAAGAGAACTTGTAGGTGACCCCACATTCTTTCCACATAGCCTGCATATACTTCGACATAAAGTTGCTGCCACGATCTGACACAACTTCTTTAGGGAAGCCAACCCTAGTAAATATGCCAAGTAAAGCTTTTGCAACTGACTTGGCAGTTACAGTTTTCAATGGGATGGCCTCAGGATATCTGGTTGCATGGTCGACCAGCACCAGGATAAACCTATTGCCCGAGGATGTTTGCGGGTCAAGGGGACCAACGATGTCGATCCCTACCCTTTCAAATGGTACCCCCACAACTGGGAGCGGTACCAACGGAGCTTGGATTGTCGAGCCAACCTTACCAGATAACTGGCAGGAGGCACAACTCCTGCAGTGACTTTCTACTTGCACCCCCATCTTGGGCCAGTAGAAGTGCATGGATAACCTTTGCTTGGTCCTCTTAATACCAAGGTGACCAGCAAGGAGCACTTCATGCGCCAACTGCAGGAGGAAGGGCCTAACAGCAAGGGGAACCACCAACCTCCTATGGTCTCCTTCTGTAGACTCTGTGGGCTCACTATACAGGAGTCCACCTTCCCAATAAATCCTATGCGTCCCAGGAGGTTCACCCTCAAGCTGGGAGCAGGCCTGTCTCCTTAGGCCTTCCAGAGATGGGCACTCACGTTGGCCTTTACTGAATTCGTCCCTATCAGGACCTCCTTCAACTAACAAGTCTTTTAGTTCAGGATGGTCGTTGGGGTCAAATACTTCAGGCATCGCCACCTCCTCCTCAGGCCCGGGCGATTGACCAACTTCCTCCACCGCAGTGGTAGGCGAGCTCGGGGGAATATTCTCTTTCCCTCGTCTTGACTTGTTGACTCCTTTCGCCTTGGGTTTCCCCTTCGGCTGGGGCAGCGTATTGGTCTTGGCCAATGCTGCCCGTGCTTGAGACCGTGTGTAGGGTCTTTCGGCAGTGTCTCCTATGAGCCCTAAAGCTCTGAGATCATTACCTAACAAGACCTTTCCCGGGACGTTTCTCTGAATGCTCACTGGAATCCTGACTGCTGTACCATTTAAAGTAAGATTTACAGGTATTACTGGGAACATACGGAGTGGGCCGTCAGCCAACTTAGTGGGCATCAGAGTAGCTCTGGCAACTTCCTCTGAGTCTACCAAGGTAGAATCCACTACAGTTCGACTGCACCCACTATCCCTAAGAGCTGGAGTATCTACTCCATTGATCAGCACACTGTCTTACAATAAGCCTCCCTATGTAAACAGACCCAATGGATCTTGTTTTGCTTGTGGAGCAACTGACCACGTGAAGGGGGATCCCCGGTGTAAGGTTAGACCTTTGGGGGTCCACTCCGCTAATCTGGCCTTCTCCTCCTACGAGGAAGAAGAGATTACAGGAGCATCCTTCTCCTCAGACTCATTTCCCAGCGGGATAGAGGCTGAGGTAGTTTTAGTTTCCCTGGGAGGAGGGTCTCAGGTTTGGAAGGGGAAGGATTTGGATATCACATCTCATGTTATCGGAAGGATCTCACGTTTGGTATTAGAAGTATTGAGATATCATATCTCATGCTATAGGAAGGGTCTCAGGATTGGAATGGGAAGGAGTTGGATATCACATCTCATGCTATAGGAAGTGTCTCAGGATTGTAATGGGAAGGACTTGGATATCACATCTCATGCTATAGGTAGGGTCTCAAGTTTGATATTAGAAGCATTGAGATATCACATCTCATGCTATAGGAAGGGTCTGAGGATTGGAATGGGAAGGAGTTGGATATCACATATCATGCTATGGGAAGGGTCTCAGGTTTGGTATAAGCAGTGAGATATCACATCTCATGCTATAGGAAGTGTCTCAGGATTGGAATGGGAAGGAGTTGGATATCACATCTCATGTTATAGGAAGGATCTCAGGTTTGGTATAAGCATTGAGATATCACATCTCTGCTATCGGAAGGGTCTCAGTATTGGAATGGGAAGGAGTTGGATATTCCCATCTCATGTTATAGGAAGGGTCTCAGGTTTGGTATTAGAAGCATTGAGATATCACACCTCATGCTATAGGAAGGGTCTCAGGATTGGAATGGGAAGGACTTGGATATCACATCTCATGCTATAGGGAGGGTCTCAAGTTTGATATTAGAAGCTTTGAGATATCACATCTCATGATATCGGAAGGGTCTCAGGATTGGAATGGGAAGGAGTTGGATATCACATCTCATGATAAAGGAAGGGTCTAAGGTTTGGAAGGGGAAGGATTTGGATATCACATCTCATGTTATATTACGGGTCTCACCTTTGGTATTAGAAGCATTGAGATATCAAGTCTCATAGTATAGGAAGGGTCTCAGAATTGGAATGGGAAGGAGTTGGATATCACATCTCAAGCTATAGGAAGGGTCTCAGGATTGGAATGGGAAGGACTTGGATATCACATCTCATGCTATAGGAAGGCTCTCAGGTTTGGAAGGGGAAAGAGTTGGATATCACATTTCATGTTAGAGGTAGGATCTCAGGTTTGGTATTAGAGGCATTGAGATATCACATCTCATGCTATCAGAAGGGTCTCAGGAATGGAATGGGCAGGACTTGGATATCACATCTCATGCTAAAGGGAGGGTCTCAGGTTTGGAAGGGGAAGGATTTGGATATCACATCTCATGTTATCGGAAGGATCTCACGTTTGGTATTAGAAGTATTGAGATATCATATCTCATGCTATAGGAAGGGTCTCAGGATTGGAATGGGAAGGAGTTGGATATCACATCTCATGCTATAGGGAGGGTCTCAGGATTGGAATGGGAAGGACTTAGATATCACATATCATGCTATAGGGAGGGTCTCAGTTTTGATATTAGAAGCATTGAGATATCACATCTCATGCTATCGGAAGTGTCTCAGGATTGGAATGGGAAGGAGCTGGATATCACATCTCATGCTAAAGGAAGGGTCTCAGGTTTGGAACGGGAAGGATTTGGATATCACATCTCATGTTATAGGAAGGGTCTCAGGTTTGGTATAAGCATTGAGATATCACATCTCTGCTATCGGAAGTGTCTCAGGATTGGAATGGGAAGGAGTTGGATATCCCATCTCATGTTATAGGACGGGTCTCAGGTTTGTTATTAGAATCATTGAGATATCATATTGCATGCTGTAGGAAGGGTCTAAGGGTTGGAATGTGAAGGACTTGGATATCACATCTTATGCTATAGATAGGCTCTTAGGTTTGGAAAGGGAAGGAGTTGGATATCACATTTCATAATAGAGGAAGGATCTCAGGTTTGGTATTAGAAGCATTGAGATATCACATCTCATGCTATAGGAAGGGTCTCAGGATTGGAATGGGAAGCAGTTGGATATCACATCTCATGCTATAGGAAGGGTCTCAGGTTTGGTATAAGCATTGAGATATCACATCTCATGCTATAGGACGGGTCTCAGGATTGGAATGGAAGGAGTTGGATATCACATCTCATGTTATAGGAAGGATCTCAGGTTTGGTATTAGAAGCATTGAGACATCACATCTCATGCTATAGGAAGGGTCTCAGGGTTGGAATGGGAAGGAGTTGGATATCACATCTCATCCAATAGGAAGGGTCTCAGGTTTGGAATGGGAAGGAATTGGATATCACATCTCATGTTATAGGAAGGATCTCAGGTTTCGTATTAGAAGCATTGAGATATCACATCTCATGCTATAGGAAGGGTCTCAGGATTGGAATGTGAAGGATTTGGATATCACATCTCATGCTAAAGGAAGGGTCTCAGGTTTGGTAGAAGCATTGAGATATCACGTCTCTGCTTTCGGAAGGGTCTCAGGATTGGATTGGGAAGGAGTTGGATATCCCTTCTCATGCTATAGGAAGGGTCTCAGGATTTGAATGGCAAGGAGTTGGATATCACATCTCATGCCATAGGAAGGGTCTCAGGTTTGGTATAAGCATTGAGATATCACATCTCTGCTATCAGAACGGTCTCAGGATTGGATTGGGAAGGAGTTGGATATCCCTTCTCATGCTATAGGAAGTGTCTCAGGTTGGAATGGGAAGGAGTTGGATATCACATCTCATGTTATAGGAAGGGTCTCAGGATTGGAATGGGAAGGATTTGGATATCACATCTCTTGCTATAGGAAGGGTCTCAGGATTGGAATGGGTAGGAGTTGGATATTACTTTCTTGCTATAGGAAGGGTCTCATGTTTGGAATGGGAAGGAGGTGGGTATCACATATGCTATAGTTAGTGTCTCAGGTTTGGAACGGGAAGGAGTTGGATATCACATCTCATGTTATAGGAAGGGTCTCAGGTTTGGTATAAGCATTGAGATATCACATCTCTGCTATCGGAAGCGGCTCAGGATTGGAATGGGAAGGAGTTGGATATCCCATCTCATGTTATAGGAAGAGTCTCTGGTTTGGTATTAGAATCATTGAGATATCACATCGCATGCTGTAGGAAGGGTCTAAGGATTGGAATGGGATGGACTTGGATATCACATCTCATGTTATAGGTAGGCTCTCAGGTCTGGTATAAGCATTGAGATATCACATCTCATGCTATAGGAAGGGTCTCAGATTTGGTATAAGCATTGAGATATCACATCTCATGCTAAAGGAAGGGTCTCAGGATTGGAATGGGAAGGAGTTGTATATGACATCTCAGGCCATAGGAAGGTTCTCAGGTTTGGTAAAAGCATTGAGATATCACATCTCTGCTATCGGAAAGGTCTCAGGATTGGAATGGGAAGGAGTTGGATATCCCATCTCATGTTATAGGAAGGGTCTCAGGTTTGGTATTAGAAGCATAGAGATATCACATCTCATGCTATAGGAAGGGTCTCAGGATTGGAATGGGAAGGACTTGGATGTCACATCTCATGCTATAGGGAGGGTCTCAAGTTTGATATTAGAAGCATTGAGATAACAAATCTCATGATATCGGAAGGGTCTCAGGATTGGAATGGGAAGGAGTTGGATATCACATCTCATGATAAAGGAAGGGTCTAAGGTTTGGAAGGGGAAGGATTTGGATATCACATCTCATGTTATAGGACGGGTCTCAGGTTTGGTATTAGAAGCATTGAGATATCAAGTCTCATGGTATAAGAAGGGTCTCAGAATTGGAATGGGAAGGAGTTGGATATCACACCTCAAGCTATACGAAGGGTCTCAGGATTGGAATGTGAAGGAGTTTGATATCACATCTCATGCCAGAGTATGGGTCTCAGGTTTGGTAGAAGCATTGGGATATCACATCTCATGCTATCGGAAGGGTATCAGTATTGGATTTGGAAGAAGTTGGATATCCCATCTCATGCTATAGGAAGGGTCTCAGGTTGGAATGGGAAGGAGTTGGATATCACATTTCAAGTTATAGGAAGGGTCTCAGGATTGGAATGGGAAGTACTTGGATATCATATCTCATGCAATAGGACGGGTCTCAGGTTTGTTATTAGAATCATTGAGATATCATATTGCATGCTGTAGGAAGGGTCTAAGGATTGGAATGGGAAGGACCTGGATATCACATCTCATGCTATAGATAGGCTCTTAGGTTTGGAAAGGGAAGGAGTTGGATATCACATCTCATGTTATAGGATGGATCTCAGGTTTGGTATTAGAAGTATTGAGATATCACATCTCATGTTATCGGAAGGATCTCAGGTTTGGTATTAGAAGTATTGAGACCCTTCCGATAGCAGAGACGTGATATCTCAATGCTTCTACCAAACCTGAGACCCTTCCTTTAGCATGAGATGTGATATCCAAATCCTTCACATTCCAATCCTGAGACCCTTCCTATAGCATGAGATGTGATGTCTCAATGCTTCTAATACCAAACCTGAGATCCTTCCTATAACATGAGATGTGATATCCAATTCCTTCCCATTCCAAACCTGAGACCCTTCCTATTGGATGAGATGTGATATCCAACTCCTTCCCATTCCAACCCTGAGACCCTTCCTATAGCATGAGATGTGATGTCTCAATGCTTCTAATACCAAACCTGAGATCCTTCCTATAACATGAGATGTGATATCCAACTCCTTCCATTCCTATCCTGAGACCCGTCCTATAGCATGAGATGTGATATCTCAATGCTTATACCAAACCTGAGACCCTTCCTATAGCATGAGATGTGATATCCAACTACTTCCCATTCCAATCCTGAGACCCTTCCTATAGCATGAGATGTGATATCTCAATGCTTCTAATACCAAACCTGAGATCCTTCCTCTAACATGAAATGTGATATCGAACTCCTTCCCTTTCCAAACCTGAGAGCCTACCTATAGCATGAGATGTGATATCCAAGTCCTTCCCATTCCAATCCTTAGACCCTTCCTACAGCATGCAATATGATATCTCAATGATTCTAATAACAAACCTGAGACCCATCCTATAGCATGAGATATGATATCCAAGTCCTTCCCATTCCAATCCTGAGACCCTTCCTATAACATGAAATGTGATATCCAACTCCTTCCCATTCCAACCTGAGACCCTTCCTATAGCATGAGATGGGATATCCAACTTCGTCCAAATCCAATACTGATACCCTTCCGATAGCATGAGATGTGATATCCCAATGCTTCTACCAAACCTGAGACCCATACTATGGCATGAGATATGATATCAAACTCCTTCCCATTCCAATCCTGAGACCCTTCCTATAGCTTGAGGTGTGATATCCAACTCCTTCCCATTCCAATTCTGAGACCCTTCTTATACCATGAGACTTGATATCTCAATGCTTCTAATACCAAACCTGAGACCGTCCTATAACATGAGATGTGATATCCAAATCCTTCCCCTTCCAAACCTTAGACCCTTCCTTTATCATGAGATGTGGTATCCAACTCCTTCCCATTCGAATCCTGAGACCCTTCCTATAACATGAGATGTGATATCCAACTCCTTCCCATTCCAACCTGAGACACTTCCTATAGCATGGGAAGGGATATCCAACTCCTTCCCAATCCAATCCTGAGACCCTTCCGATAGCAGAGATGTGATATCTCAATGCTTATACCAAACCTGAGACCCTTCCTATGGCATGAGATGTGATATCCAACTCCTTGCCATTCAAATCCTGAGACCCTTCCTATAGCATGAAAAGGGATATCCAACTCCTTCCCAATCCAATCCTGAGACCCTTCCGATAGCAGAGACGTGATATCTCAATGCTTCTACCAAACCTGAGACCCTTCCTTTAGCATGAGATGTGATATCCAAATCCTTCACATTCCAATCCTGAGACCCTTCCTATTGCATGAGATGTGATATCTCAATGCTTCTAATACCAAACCTGAGATCCTTCCTATAACATGAGATGTGATATCCAATTCCTTCCCATTCCAAACCTGAGACCCTTCCTATTGGATGAGATGTGATATCCAACTCCTTCCCATTCCAACCCTGAGACCCTTCCTATAGCATGAGATGTGATGTCTCAATGCTTCTAATACCAAACCTGAGATCCTTCCTATAACATGAGATGTGATATCCAACTCCTTCCATTCCAATCCTGAGACCCGTCCTATAGCATGAGATGTGATATCTCATTGCTTATACCAAACCTGAGACCCTTCCTATAGCATGAGATGTGATATCCAACTCCTCCCCATTCCAATCCTGAGACCCTTCCACTAGCATGAGATGTGATATCTCAATGCTTCTAATACCAAACCTGAGATTCTTCCTCTAACATGAAATGTGATATCCAACTCCTTCCCTTTCCAAACCTAAGAGCCTATCTATAGCATGAGATGTGATATCCAAGTC
The DNA here is from genome assembly GCF_040938575.1 of Ambystoma mexicanum. NCBI lineage: Eukaryota > Metazoa > Chordata > Amphibia > Caudata > Ambystomatidae > Ambystoma > Ambystoma mexicanum. The sequence continues at coordinate 16,267,054 of NW_027182444.1, forward strand.
CTTCACATTCCAACCCTTAGACCCTTCCTACAGCATGCAATATGATATCTCAATGATTCTAATAACAAACCTGAGACCCGTCCTATAACCTGAGATGGGATATCCAACTCCTTCCCATTCCAATCCTGAGACACTTCCGATAGCAGAGATGTGATATCTCAATGTTTATACCAAACCTGAGACCCTTCCTATAACATGAGATGTGATATCCAACTCCTTCCCGTTCCAAACCTGAGACCCTTCCTTTAGCATGAGATGTGATATCCAGCTCCTTCCCATTCCAATCCTGAGACACTTCCGATAGCATGAGATGTGATATCTCAATGCTTCTAATATCAAAACTGAGACCCTCCCTATAGCATGATATGTGATATCTAAGTCCTTCCCATTCCAATCCTGAGACCCTTCCTATAGCATGAGATGTGATATCTCAATGCTTCTACCAAACCTGAGACCCTTCCTTTAGATTGAGATGTGATATCCAACTCCTTCCCATTCCAATCCTGAGACCCTTCCTATAGCATGAGATGTGATATCTCAATACTTCTAATACCAAACCTGAGATCCTTCCGATAACATGAGATGTGATATCTCAATACTTCTAATACCAAACCTGAGATCCATCCTATAACATGAGATGTGATATCCAACTCCTTCCCTTTCCAAACCTGAGAGCCTATCTATAGCATGAGATGTGATATCCAGGTCCTTCCCATTCCAATCCTTAGACCCTTCCTACAGCATGCAATATGATATCTCAATGATTCTAATAACAAACCTGAGACCCGTCCTATAGCATGAGATATGATATCCAAGTCCTTCCCATTCCAATCCTGAGACCCTTCCTATAACATGAAATGTGATATCCAACTCCTTCCCATTCCAACCTGAGACATTTCCTATAGCATGAGATGGGATATCCAACTTCTTCCAAATCCAATACTGATACCCTTCCGATAGCATGAGATGTGATATCCCAATGCTTCTACCAAACCTGAGACCCATACTATGGCATGAGATGTGATATCAAACTCCTTCCCATTCCAATCCTGAGACCCTTCCTATAGCTTGAGGTGTGATATCCAACTCCTTCCCATTCCAATTCTGAGACCCTTCTTATACCATGAGACTTGATATCTCAATGCTTCTAATACCAAACCTGAGACCCGTCCTATAACATGAGATGTGATATCCAAATCCTTCCCCTTCCAAACCTTAGACCCTTCCTTTATCATGAGATGTGATATCCAACTCCTTCCCATTCCAATCCTGAGACCCTTCCGATATCATGAAATTTGTTATCTCAATGCTTCTAATATCAAACTTGAGACCCTCCCTATAGCATGAGATGTGACATCCAAGTCCTTCCCATTCCAATCCTGAGACCCTTCCTATAGCATGAGATGTGATATCTCTATGCTTCTAATACCAAACCTGAGACCCTTCCTATAAGATGAGATGGGATATCCAACTCCTTCCCATTCCAATCCTGAGACCTTTCCGATAGCAGAGATGTGATATCTCAATGCTTATACCAAACCTGAGAACCTTCCTATGGCCTGAGATGTCATATACAACTCCTTCCCATTCCAATCCTGAGACCCTTCCTTTAGCATGAGATGTGATATCTCAATGCTTATACCAAATCTGAGACCCTTCCTATAGCATGAGATGTGATATCCAATTCCTTCCCATTCCAATCCTGAGACCCTTCCTATAGCATGAGATGTGATATCTCAATGCTTATACCAAACCTGAGAGCCTACCTATAACATGAGATGTGATATCCAAGTCCATCCCATTCCAATCCTTAGACCCTTCCTACAGCATGCGATGTGATATCTCAATGATTCTAATACCAAACCAGAGACTCTTCCTATAACATGAGATGGGATATCCAACTCCTTCCCATTCCAATCCTGAGCCGCTTCCGATAGCAGAGATGTGATATCTCAATGCTTATACCAAACCTGAGACCCTTCCTATAACATGAGATGTGATATCCAACTCCTTCCCGTTCCAAACCTGAGACACTAACTATAGCATATGTGATATCCAACTCCTTCCCATTCCAAACATGAGACCCTTCCTATAGCAAGAAAGTAATATCCAACTCCTACCCATTCCAATCCTGAGACCCTTCCTATAGCAAGAGATGTGATATCCAAATCCTTCCCATTCCAATCCTGAGACCCTTCCTATAACATGAGATGTGATATCCAACTCCTTCCCATTCCAACCTGAGACACTTCCTATAGCATGAGAAGGGATATTCAACTCCTTCCCAATCCAATCCTGAGACCCTTCCGATAGCATGAGAAGGGATATCCAACTCCTTCCCAATCCAATCCTGAGACCCTTCCGATAGCAGCGACGTGATATCTCAATGCTTCTACCAAACCTGAGACCCTTCCTTTAGCATGAGATGTGATATCCAAATCCTTCACATTCCAATCCTGAGACCCTTCCTTTAGCATGAGATGTGATAACTCAATGCTTATACCAAATCTGAGACCCTTCCTATAGCATGAGATGTGATATCCAATTCCTTCCCATTCCAATCCTGAGACCCTTCCTATAGCATGAGATGTGATATCTCAATGCTTATACCAAACCTGAGAGCCTACCTATAGCATGAGATGTGATATCCAAGTCCATCCCATTCCAATCCTTTGACCCTTCCTACAGCATGCGATGTGATATCTCAATGATTCTACCAAACCAGAGACTCTTCCTATAACATGAGATGGGATATCCAACTCCTTCCCATTCCAATCCTGAGCCGCTTCCGATAGCAGAGATGTGATATCTCAATGCTTATACCAAACCTGAGACCCTTCCTATAACATGAGATGTGATATCCAACTCCTTCCCGTTCCAAACCTGAGACACTAACTATAGCATATGTGATATCCAACTCCTTCCCATTCCAAACATGAGACCCTTCCTATAGCAAGAAAGTAATATCCAACTCCTACCCATTCCAATCCTGAGACCCTTCCTATAGCAAGAGATGTGATATCCAAATCCTTCCCATTCCAATCCTGAGACTCTTCCTATAGCATGAGAAGGGATATCCAACTCCTTCCCAATCCAATCCTGAGACCCTTCCGATAGCAACGACGTGATATCTCAATGCTTCTACCAAACCTGAGACCCTTCCTTTAGCATGAGATGTGATATCCAAATCCTTCACATTCCAATCCTGAGACCCTTCCTTTAGCATGAGATGTGATATCTCAATGCTTATACCAAATCTGAGACCCTTCCTATAGCATGAGATGTGATATCCAATTCCTTCCCATTCCAATCCTGAGACCCTTCCTATAGCATGAGATGTGATATCTCAATGCTTATACCAAACCTGAGAGCCTACCTATAGCATGAGATGTGATATCCAAGTCCATCCCATTCCAATCCTTTGACCCTTCCTACAGCATGCGATGTGATATCTCAATGATTCTACCAAACCAGAGACTCTTCCTATAACATGAGATGGGATATCCAACTCCTTCCCATTCCAATCCTGAGCCGCTTCCGATAGCAGAGATGTGATATCTCAATGCTTATACCAAACCTGAGACCCTTCCTATAACATGAGATGTGATATCCAACTCCTTCCCGTTCCAAACCTGAGACACTAACTATAGCATATGTGATATCCAACTCCTTCCCATTCCAAACATGAGACCCTTCCTATAGCAAGAAAGTAATATCCAACTCCTACCCATTCCAATCCTGAGACCCTTCCTATAGCAAGAGATGTGATATTCAAATACTTCCCATTCCAATCCTGAGACCCTTCCTATAACATGAGATGTGATATCCAACTCCTTCCCATTCCAACCTGAGACACTTCCTATAGCATAAGAAGGGATATCCAACTCCTTCCCAATCCAATCCTGAGACCCTTCCGATAGCAGAGATGTGATATCTCAATGCTTATACCAAACCTGAGACCCTTCCTATGGCATGAGATGTGATATCCAACTCCTTCCCAATCCAATCCTGAGACCCTTCCGATAGCAGAGACGTGATATCTCAATGCTTCTACCAAACCTGAGACCCTTCCTTTAGCATGAGATGTGATATCCAAATCCTTCACATTCCAATCCTGAGACCCTTCCTATAGCATGAGATGTGATATCTCAATGCTTCTAATACCAAACCTGAGATCCTTCCTATAACATGAGATGTGATATCCAATTCCTTCCCATTCCAAACCTGAGACCCTTCCTATTGGATGAGATGTGATATCCAACTCCTTCCCATTCCAACCCTGAGACCCTTCCTATAGCATGAGATGTGATGTCTCAATGCTTCTAATACCAAACCTGAGATCCTTCCTATAACATGAGATGTGATATCCAACTCCTTCCCGTTCCAAACCTGAGACACTAACTATAGCATATGTGATATCCAACTCCTTCCCATTCCAAACATGAGACCCTTCCTATAGCAAGAAAGTAATATCCAACTCCTACCCATTCCAATCCTGAGACCCTTCCTATAGCAAGAGATGTGATATCCAAATCCTTCCCATTCCAATCCTGAGACTCTTCCTATAGCATGAGAAGGGATATCCAACTCCTTCCCTATCCAATCCTGAGACCCTTCCGATAGCAGCGACGTGATATCTCAATGCTTCTACCAAACCTGAGACCCTTCCTTTAGCATGAGATGTGATATCCAAATCCTTCACATTCCAATCCTGAGACCCTTCCTTTAGCATGAGAAGTGATATCTCAATGCTTATACCAAATCTGAGACCCTTCCTATAGCATGAGATGTGATATCCAATTCCTTCCCATTCCAATCCTGAGACCCTTCCTATAGCATGAGATGTGATATCTCAATGCTTATACCAAACCTGAGAGCCTACCTATAGCATGAGATGTGATATCCAAGTCCATCCCATTCCAATCCTTTGACCCTTCCTACAGCATGCGATGTGATATCTCAATGATTCTACCAAACCAGAGACACTTCCTATAACATGAGATGGGATATCCAACTCCTTCCCATTCCAATCCTGAGCCGCTTCCGATAGCAGAGATGTGATATCTCAATGCTTATACCAAACCTGAGACCCTTCCTATAACATGAGATGTGATATCCAACTCCTTCCCGTTCCAAACCTGAGACACTAACTATAGCATATGTGATATCCAACTCCTTCCCATTCCAAACATGAGACCCTTCCTATAGCAAGAAAGTAATATCCAACTCCTACCCATTCCAATCCTGAGACCCTTCCTATAGCAAGAGATGTGATATTCAAATCCTTCCCATTCCAATCCTGAGACCCTTCCTATAACATGAGATGTGATATCCAACTCCTTCCCATTCCAACCTGAGACACTTCCTATAGCATAAGAAGGGATATCCAACTCCTTCCCAATCCAATCCTGAGACCCTTCCGATAGCAGAGATGTGATATCTCAATGCTTATACCAAACCTGAGACCCTTCCTATGGCATGAGATGTGATATCCAACTCCTTCCCAATCCAATCCTGAGACCCTTCCGATAGCAGAGACGTGATATCTCAATGCTTCTACCAAACCTGAGACCCTTCCTTTAGCATGAGATGTGATATCCAAATCCTTCACATTCCAATCCTGAGACCCTTCCTATAGCATGAGATGTGATATCTCAATGCGTCTAATACCAAACCTGAGATCCTTCCTATAACATGAGATGTGATATCCAATTCCTTCCCATTCCAAACCTGAGACCCTTCCTATTGGATGAGATGTGATATCCAACTCCTTCCCATTCCAACCCTGAGACCCTTCCTATAGCATGAGATGTGATGTCTCAATGCTTCTAATACCAAACCTGAGATCCTTCCTATAACATGAGATGTGATATCCAACTCCTTCCATTCCAATCCTGAGACCCGTCCTATAGCATGAGATGTGATATCTCAATGCTTATACCAAACCTGAGACCCTTCCTATAGCATGAGATGTGATATCCAACTGCTTCCCATTCCAATCCTGAGACCCTTCCTATAGCATGAGATGTGATATCTCAATGCTTCTAATACCAAACCTGAGATCCTTCCTCTAACATGAAATGTGATATCCAACTCCTTCCCTTTCCAAACCTAAGAGCCTATCTATAGCATGAGATGTGATATCCAAGTCCTTCCCATTCCAACCCTTAGACCCTTCCTACAGCATGCAATATGATATCTCAATGATTCTAATAACAAACCTGAGACCCGTCCTATAACATGAGATGGGATATCCAACTCCTTCCCATTCCAATCCTGAGACACTTCCGATAGCAGAGATGTGATATCTCAATGCTTATACCAAACCTGAGACCCTTCCTATAACCTGAGATGTGATATCCAAATCCTTCCCGTTCCAAACCTGAGACCCTTCCTTTAGCATGAGATGTGATATCCAGCACCTTCCCATTCCAATCCTGAGACACTTCCTATAGCATGAGATGTGATATCTCAATGCTTCTAATATCAAAACTGAGACCCTCCCTATAGCATGATATGTGATATCTAAGTCCTTCCCATTCCAATCCTGAGACCCTCCCTATAGCATGAGATGTGATATCCAACTCCTTCCCATTCCAATCCTGAGACCCTTCCTATAGCATGAGATATGATATCTCAATACTTCTAATACCAAATGTGAGATCCTTCCGATAACATGAGATGTGATATCCAAATCCTTCCCCTTCCAATCCTGAGACCCTCCCTTTAGCATGAGATGTGATATCCAACTCCTTCCTATTCCAATCCTGAGACTCTTCTGATAGCATGAGATGTGATATCTCAATGCTTCTAATACCAAACCTGAGATCCTTCCGATAGCATGAGATGTGATATCTCAATGCTTCTAATACCAAACCTGAGATCCTTCCTATAACATGAGATGTGATATCCAAATCCTTCCCCTTCCAAACCTGAGACCCTCCCTTTAGCATGAGATGTGATATCCAACTCCTTCCCATTCCATTCCTGAGACCCTTCTGATAGCATGAGATGTGATATCTCAATGCCTCTAATACCAAACCTGAGATCCTACCTCTAACATGAAATGTGATATCCAACTATTTCCCCTTCCAAACCTGAGAGCCTTCCTATAGCATGAGATGTGATATCCAAGTCCTACCCATTCCAATCCTGAGACCCTTCCTATAGCTTGAGATGTGATATCCAACTCCTTCCCATTCCAATTCTGAGACTCTTCCTATACTATGAGACTTGATATCTCAATGCTTCTAATACAAACGTGAGACCCGTAATATAACATGAGATGTGATATCCAAATGCTTCCCCTTCCAAACCTTAGACCCTTCCTTTATCATGAGATGTGATATCCAACTCCTTCCCATTCCAATCCTGAGACCCTTCCGATATCATGAGATGTGATATCTCAAAGCTTCTAATATCAAACTTGAGACCCTCCCTATAGCATGAGATGTGATATCCAAGTCCTTCCCATTCCAATCCTGAGACCCTTCCTATAGCTTGAGGTGTGATATCCAACTCCTTCCCATTCCAATTCTGAGACCCTTCTTATACCATGAGACTTGATATCTCAATGCTTCTAATACCAAACCTGAGACCCGTCCTATAACATGAGATGTGATATCCAAATCCTTCCCCTTCCAAACCTTAGACCCTTCCTTTATCATGAGATGTGATATCCAACTCCTTCCCATTCCAATCCTGAGACCCTTCCGATATCATGAGATTTGTTATCTCAATGCTTCTAATATCAAACTTGAGACCCTCCCTATAGCATGAGATGTGACATCCAAGTCCTTCCCATTCCAATCCTGAGACCCTTCCTATAACATGAGATGTGATATCCAACTCCTTCCCATTCCAACCTGAGACACTTCCTATAGCATGAGAAGGGATATCTAACTCCTTCCCAATCCAATCCTGAGACCCTTCCGATAGCAGAGATGTGATATCTGAATGCTTATACCAAACCTGAGACCCTTCCTATGGCATGAGATGTGATATCCAACTCCTTGCCATTCAAATCCTGAGACCCTTCCTATAGCATGAGATGTGATATCTCTATGCTTCTAATACCAAACCTGAGACCCTTCCTATAACATGAGATGGGAAATCCAACTCCTTCCCATTTCAATCCTGAGACCCTTCCGATAGCAGAGATGTGATATCTCAATGCTTATACCAAACCTGAGAACCTTCCTATGGCCTGAGATGTCATATACAACTCCTTCCCATTCCAATCCTGAGACCCTTCCTTTAGCATGAGATGTGATATCTCAATGCTTATACCAAATCTGAGACCCTTCCTATAGCATGAGATGTGATATCCAATTCCTTCCCATTCCAATCCTGAGACCCTTCCTATAGCATGAGATGTGATATCTCAATGCTTATACCAAACCTGAGAGCCTACCTATAGCATGAGATGTGATATCCAAGTCCATCCCATTCCAATCCTTAGACCCTTCCTACAGCATGCAATGTGATATCTCAATGATTCTAATACCAAACCAGAGACTCTTCCTATAACATGAGATGGGATATCCAACTCCTTCCCATTCCAATCCTGAGCCGCTTCCGATAGCAGAGATGTGATATCTCAATGCTTATACCAAACCTGAGACCCTTCCTATAACATGAGATGTGATATCCAACTCCTTCCCGTTCCAAACCTGAGACACTAACTATAGCATATGTGATATCCAACTCCTTCCCATTCCAAACATGAGACACTTCCTATAGCAAGAAAGTAATATCCAACTCCTACCCATTCCAATCCTGAGACCCTTCCTATAGCAAGAGATGTGATATCCAAATCCTTCCCATTCCAATCCTGAGACCCTTCCTATAACATGAGATGTGATATCCAACTCCTTCCCATTCCAACCTGAGACACTTCCTATAGCATGAGAAGGGATATCCAACTCCTTCCCAATCCAATCCTGAGACCCTTCTGATAGCAGAGATGTGATATCTCAATGCTTATACCAAACCTGAGACCCTTCCTATGGCATGAGATGTCATATCCAACTCCTTCCCAATCCAATCCTGAGACCCTTCCGATAGCAGAGACGTGATATCTCAATGCTTCTACCAAACCTGAGACCCTTCCTTTAGCATGAGATGTGATATTCAAATCCTTCACATTCCAATCCTGAGACCCTTCCTATAGCATGAGATGTGATATCTCAATGTTTCTAATACCAAACCTGAGATCCTTCCTATAACATGAGATGTGATATCCAATTCCTTCTCATTCCAAACCTGAGACCCTTCCTATTGGATGCGATGTGATATCCAACTCCTTCCCATTCCAACCCTGAGACCCTTCCTATAGCATGAGATGTGATGTCTCAATGCTTCTAATACCAAACCTGAGATCCTTCCTATAACATGAGATGTGATATCCAACTCCTTCCATTCCAATCCTGAGACCCATCCTATATCATGAGATGTGTTATCTCAATGCTTATACCAAACCTGAGACCCTTCCTATAGCATGAGATGTGATATCCAACTGCTTTCCATTCCAATCCTGAGACCCTTCCTATAGCATGAGATGTGATATCTCAATGATTCTAATAACAAACCTGAGACCCGTCCTATAACATGAGATGGGATATCCATCTCCTTCCCATTCCAACCCTTAGACCCTTCCTACAGCATGCAATATGATATCTCAATGATTCTAATAACAAACCTGAGACCCGTCCTATAACATGAGATGGGATATCCAACTCCTTCCCATTCCAATCCTGAGACACTTCCGATAGCAGAGATGTGATATCTCAATGCTTATACCAAACCTGAGACCCTTCCTATAACATGATATATGATATCCAAATCCTTCCCGTTCCAAACCTGAGACCCTTCCTTTAGCATGAGATGTGATATCCAGCACCTTCCCATTCCAATCCTGAGACACTTCCTATGGCATGAGATGTGATATCTCAATGCTTCTAATATCAAAACTGAGACCCTCCCTATAGCATGATATGTGATATCTAAGTCCTTCCCATTCCAATCCTGAGACCCTCCCTATAGCATGAGATGTGATATCCAACTCCTTCCCATTCCAATCCTGAGACCCTTCCTATAGCATGAGATATGATATCTCAATACTTCTAATACCAAACGTGCGATCCTTCCGATAACATGAGATGTGATATCCAAATCCTTCCCCTTCCAATCCTGAGACCCTCCCTTTAGCATGAGATGTGATATCCAACTCCTTCCTATTCCAATCCTGAGACTCTTCTGATAGCATGAGATGTGATATCTCAATGCTTCTAATACCAAACCTGAGATCCTTCCGATAGCATGAGATGTGATATCTCAATGCTTCTAATACCAAACCTGAGATCCTTCCTATAACATGAGATGTGATATCCAAATCCTTCCCCTTCCAAACCTGAGACCCTCCCTTTAGCATGAGATGTGATATCCAACTCCTTCCCATTCCATTCCTGAGACCCTTCTGATAGCATGAGATGTGATATCTCAATGCCTCTAATACCAAACCTGAGATCCTACCTCTAACATGAAATGTGATATCCAACTCTTTCCCCTTCCAAACCTGAGAGCCTTCCTATAGCATGAGATGTGATATCCAAGTCCTTCCCATTCCAATCCTGAGACCCTTCCTATAACTTGAGATGTGATATCCAACTCCTTCCCATTCCAATTCTGAGACCCTTCCTATACTATGAGACTTGATATCTCAATGCTTCTAATACAAACGTGAGACCCGTAATATAACATGAGATGTGATATCCAAATCCTTCCCCTTCCAATCCTGAGACCCTTCCTATAGCATGAGATGTGATATCTCAATGCTTCTAATACCAAACCTGAGACCCTTCCTATAACATGAGATGGGAATATCCAACTCCTTCCCATTCCAATCCTGAGACCCTTCCGATAGCAGAGATGTGATATCTCAATGCTTATACCAAACCTGAGATCCTTCCTATAACATGAGATGTGATATCCAACTCCTTCCCATTCCAATCCTGAGACACTTCCTATAGCATGAGATGTGATATCTCACTGCTTATACCAAACCTGAGACCCTTCCCATAGCATGAGATGTGATATCCAACTCCTTCCCATTCCAATCCTCAGACCCTTCCTATAGCATGAGATGTGATATCTCAATGCTTCTAATATCAAACTTGAGACCCTACCTATAGCATGAGATGTGATATCCAAGTCCTTCCCATTACAATCCTGAGACACTTCCTATAGCATGAGATGTGATATCCAACTCCTTCCCATTCCAATCCTGAGACCCTTCCTATAGCATGAGATATGATATCTCAATACTTCTAATACCAAACGTGAGATCCTTCCGATAACATGAGATGTGATATCCAAATCCTTCCCCTTCCAAACCTGAGACCCTCCCTTTAGCATGAGATGTGATATCCAACTCCTTCCCATTCCAATCCTGAGACCCTTCTGATAGCATGAGATGTGATATCTCAATGCTTCTAATACCAAACCTGAGATCCTTCCGATAGCATGAGATGTGATATCTCAATGCTTCTAATACCAAACCTGAGATCCTTCCTATAACATGAGATGTGATATCCAAATCCTTCCCCTTCCAAACCTGAGACCCTCCCTTTAGCATGAGATGTGATATCCAACTCCTTCCCATTCCATTCCCGAGACCCTTCTGATAGCATGAGATGTGATATCTCAATGCCTCTAATACCAAACCTGAGATCCTACCTCTAACATGAAATGTGATATCCAACTCTTTCCCCTTCCAAACCTGAGAGCCTTCCTATAGCATGAGATCTGATATCCAAGTCCTTCCCATTCCAATCCTGATACCCTTCCTATTGCTTGAGATGTGATATCCAACTCCTTCCCATTCCAATTCTGAGACCCTTCCTGTACTCTGAGACTTGATATCTCAATGCTTCTAATACCAAACCTGAGACCCGTAATATAACATGAGATGTGATATCCAAATCCTTCCCCTTCCAAACCTTAGACCCTTCCTTTATCATGAGATGTGATATCCAACTCCTTCCCATTCCAATCCTGAGACCCTTCCGATATCATGAGATGTGATATCTCAAAGCTTCTAATATCAAACTTGAGACCCTCCCTATAGCATGAGATGTGATATCCAAGTCCTTCCCATTCCAATCCTGAGACCCTTCCTATAGCATGAGATGTGATATCTTAATGCTTCTAATACCAAACCTGAGACCCTTCCTATTACATGAGATGGGAATATCCAACTCCTTCCCATTCCAATCCTGAGACCCTTCCGATAGCAGAGATGTGATATCTCAATGCTTATACCAAACCTGAGACCCTTCGTATGGCATGAGATGTGATATCCAACTCCTTGCCATTCAAATCCTGAGACCCTTCCTATAGCATGAGAAGGGATATCCAACTCCTTCCCAATCCAATCCTGAGACCCTTCCGATAGCAGAGACGTGATATCTCAATGCTTCTACCAAACCTGAGACCCTTCCTTTAGCATGAGATGTGATATCCAAATCCTTCACATTCCAATCCTGAGACCCTTCCTATAGCATGGGATGTGATATCTCAATGCTTCTAATACCAAACCTGAGATCCTTCCTATAACATGAGATGTGATATCCAATTCCTTCCCATTCCAAACCTGAGACCCTTCCTATTGGATGAGTTGTGATATCCAACTCCTTCCCATTCCAACCCTGAGACCCTTCCTATAGCATGAGATGTGATGTCTCAATGATTCTAATACCAAACCTGAGATCCTTCCTATAACATGAGATGTGATATCCAACTCCTTCCATTCCAATCCTGAGACCCGTCCTATAGCATGAGATGTGATATCGCAATGCTTATACGAAACCTGAGACCCTTCCTATAGCATGAGATGTGATATCCAACTACTTCCCATTCCAATCCTGAGACCCTTCCTATAGCATGAGATGTGATATCTCAATGCTTCTAATACCAAACCTGAGATCCTTCCTCTAACATGAAATGTGATATCCAACTCCTTCCCTTTCCAAACCTAAGAGCCTATCTATAGCATGAGATGTAATATACAGGTCCTTCCTATTCCAATCCTTAGACCCTTCCTACAGCATGCAATATGATATCTCAATGATTCTAATAACAAACCTGAGACCCGTCCTATAGCATGAGATATGATATCCAAGTCCTTCCCATTCCAATCCTGAGACCCTTCCTATAACATGAAATGTGATATCCAACTCCTTCCCATTCCAACCTGAGACCCTTCCTATAGCATGAGATGGGATATCCAACTTCTTCAAAATCCAATACTGATACCCTTCCGATAGCATGAGATGTGATATCCCAATGCTTCTACCAAACCTGAGACCCATACTATGGCATGAGATGTGATATCAAACTCCTTCCCATTCCAATCCTGAGACCCTTCCTATAGCTTGAGGTGTGATATCCAACTCCTTCCCATTCCAATTCTGAGACCCTTCTTATACCATGGGACTTGATATCTCAATGCTTCTAATACCAAACCTGAGACCCGTCCTATAACATGAGATGTGATATCCAAATCCTTCCCCTTCCAAACCTTAGACCCTTCCTTTATCATGAGATGTGGTATCCAACTCCTTCCCATTCCAATCCTGAGACCCTTCCGATATCATGAGATTTGTTATCTCTATGCTTCTAATACCAAACCTGAGACCCTTCCTATAACATGAGATGGGATATCCAACTCCTTCCCATTCCAATCCTGAGACCCTTCCGATAGCAGAGATGTGATATCTCAATGCTTATACCAAACCTGAGACCCTTCCTATGGCCTGAGATGTCATACACAACTCCTTCCCATTCCAATCCTGAGACCCTTCCTTTAGCATGAGATGTGATATCTCAATGCTTATACCAAATCTGAGACCCTTCCTATAGCATGAGATGTGATATCCAAATCCTTCCCATTCCAATCCTGAGACCCTTCCTATAGCATGAGATGTGATATCTCAATGCTTATACCAAACCTGAGAGCCTACCTATAGCATGAGATGTGATATCCAAGTCCATCCCATTCCAATCCTTAGACCCTTCCTACAGCATGCGATGTGATATCTCAATGATTCTAATACCAAACCAGAGACTCTTACTATAACATGAGATGTGATATCCAACTCCTTCCCATTCCAATCCTGAGCCGCTTCCGATAGCAGAGATGTGATATCTCAATGCTTATACCAAACCTGAGACCCTTCCTATAACATGAGATGTGATATCCAACTCCTTCCCGTTCCAAACCTGAGACACTAACTATAGCATATGTGATATCCAACTCCTTCCCATTCCAAACATGAGACCCTTCCTATAGCAAGAAAGTAATATCCAACTCCTACCCATTCCAATCCTGAGACCCTTCCTATAGCAAGAGATGTGATATCCAAATTCTTCCCATTCCAATCCTGAGACCCTTCCTATAACATGAGATGTGATATCCAACTCCTTCCCATTCCAACCTGAGACACTTCCTATAGCATGAGAAGGGATATCCAACTCCTTCCCAATCCAATCCTGAGACCCTTCCGATAGCAGAGATGTGATATCTCAATGCTTATACCAAACCTGAGACCCTTCCTATGGCATGAGATGTGATATCCAACTCCTTGCCATTCAAATCCTGAGACCCTTCCTATAGCATGAGAAGGGATATCCAACTCCTTCCCAATCCAATCCTGCGACCCTTTCGATAGCAGAGACGTGATATCTCAATGCTTCTACCAAACCTGAGACCCTTCCTTTAGCATGAGATGTGATATCCAAATCCTTCACATTCCAATCCTGAGACCCTTCCTATAGCATGAGATGTGATATCTCAATGCTTCTAATACCAAACCTAAGAGCCTATCTATAGCATGAGATGTGATATCCAAGTCCTTCCCATTCCAATCCTTAGACCCTTCCTACAGCATGCAATATGATATCTCAATGATTCTAATAACAAACCTGAGACCCGTCCTATAGCATGAGATATGATATCCAAGTCCTTCCCATTCCAATCCTGAGACCCTTCCTATAACATGAAATGTGATATCCAACTCCTTCCCATTCCAACCTGAGACCCTTCCTATAGCATGAGATGGGATATCCAACTTCTTCAAAATCCAATACTGATACCCTTCCGATAGCATGAGATGTGATATCCCAATGCTTCTACCAAACCTGAGACCCATACTATGGCATGAGATGTGATATCAAACTCCTTCCCATTCCAATCCTGAGACCCTTCCTATAGCTTGAGGTGTGATATCCAACTCCTTCCCATTCCAATTCTGAGACCCTTCTTATACCATGAGACTTGATATCTCAATGCTTCTAATACCAAACCTGAGACCCGTCCTATAACATGAGATGTGATATCCAAATCCTTCCCCTTCCAAACCTTAGACCCTTCCTTTATCATGAGATGTGATATCCAACTCCTTCCCATTCCAATCCTGAGACCCTTCCGATATCATGAGATTTCTTATCTCAATGCTTCTAATATCAAACTTGAGACCCTCCCTATAGCATGAGATGTGACATCCAAGTCCTTCCCATTCCAATCCTGAGACCCTTCCTATAGCATGAGATGTGATATCTCTATGCTTCTAATACCAAACCTGAGATCCTTCCTATAACATGAGATGGGATATCCAACTCCTTCCCATTCCAATCCTGAGACCTTTCCGATAGCAGAGATGTGATATCTCAATGCTTATACCAAACCTGAGAACCTTCCTATGGCCTGAGATGTCATATACAACTCCTTCCCATTCCAATCCTGAGACCCTTCCTTTAGCATGATATGTGATATCTCAATGCTTATACCAAATCTGAGACCCTTCCTATAGCATGAGATGTGATATCCAATTCCTTCCCATTCCAATCCTGAGACCCTTCCTATAGCATGAGATGTGATATCTCAATGCTTATACCAAACCTGAGAGCCTACCTATAGCATGAGATGTGATATCCAAGTCCATCCCATTCCAATCCTCAGACCCTTCCTACAACATGCAATGTGATATCTCAATTATTCTAATACCAAACCAGAGACTCTTCCTATAACATGAGATGGGATATCCAACTCCTTCCCATTCCAATCCTGAGCCGCTTCCGATAGCAGAGATGTGATATCTCAATGCTTATACCAAACCTGAGACCCTTCCTATAACATGAGATGTGATATCCAACTCCTTACCGTTCCAAACCTGAGACACTAACTATAGCATATGTGATATCCAACTCCTTCCCATTCCAAACATGAGACCCTTCCTATAGCAAGAAAGTAATATCCAACTCCTTCCCATTCCAATCCTGAGACCCTTCCTATAACATGAGATGTGATATCCAACTCCTTCCCATTCCAACCTGAGACACTTCCTATAGCATGAGAAGGGATATCCAACTCATTCCCAATCCAATCCTGAGACCCTTCCGATAGCAGAGATGTGATATCTCAATGCTTATACCAAACCTGAGACCCTTCCTATGGCATGAAATGTGATATCCAACTCCTTGCCATTCAAATCCTGAGACCCTTCCTATAGCATGAGAAGGGATATCCAACTCCTTCCCAATCCAATCCTGAGACCCTTCCGATAGCAGCGACGTGATATCTCAATGCTTCTACCAAACCTGAGACCCTTCCTTTAGCATGAGATGTGATATCCAAATCCTTCACATTCCAATCCTGAGACCCTTCCTATAGCATGAGATGTGATATCTCAATGCTTCTAATACCAAACCTGAGATCCTTCCTATAACATGAGATCTGATATCCAACTCCTTCCATTCCAATCCTGAGACCCTTCCTATAGCATGAGATGTGATATCTCAATGCTTATACCAAACCTGAGACCCTTCCTATAGCATGAGATGTGATATCCAACTCCTTCCCATTCCAATCCTGAGACCCTTCCTATAGCATGAGATGTGATATCTCAATGCTTCTAATACCAAACCTGAGATCCTTCCTCTAACATGAAATGTGAGATCCAACTCCTTCCCTTTCCAAACCTAAGAGCCTATCTATAGCATGAGATGTGATATCCAAGTCCTTCACATTCCAACCCTTAGACCCTTCCTACAGCATGCAATATGATATCTCAATGATTCCAATAACAAACCTGAGACCCGTCCTATAACATGAGATGGGATATCCAACTCCTTCCTATTCCAATCCTGAGACTCTTCTGATAGCATGAGATGTGATATCTCAATGCTTCTAATACCAAACCTGAGATCCTTCCGATAGCATGAGATGTGATATCTCAATGCTTCTAATACCAAACCTGAGATCCTTCCTATAACATGAGATGTGATATCCAAATCCTTCCCCTTCCAAACCTGAGACCCTCCCTTTAGCATGAGATGTGATATCCAACTGCTTCCCATTCCAATCCTGAGACCCTTCCTATAGCATGAGATGTGATATCTCAATGCTTCTAATACCAAACCTGAGATCCTTCCTCTAACATGAAATGTGATATTCAACTCCTTCCCTTTCCAAACCTAAGAGCCTATCTATACCATGAGATGTGATATCCAAGTCCTTCCCATTCCAACCCTTAGACCCTTCCTACAGCATGCAATATGATATCTCAATGATTCTAATAACAAACCTGAGACCCGTCCTATAACATGAGATGGGATATCCAACTCCTTCCCATTCCAATCCTGAGACACTTCCGATAGCAGAGATGTGATATCTCAATGCTTATACCAAACCTGAGACCCTTCCTATAACATGAGATGTGATATCCAAACCCTTCCCGTTCCAAACCTGAGACCCTTCCTTTAGCATGAGATGTGATATCCAGCACCTTCCCATTCCAATCCTGAGACACTTCCTATAGCATGAGATGTGATATCTCAATGCTTCTAATATCAAAACTGAGACCCTCCCTATAGCATGATATGTGATATCTAAGTCCTTCCCATTCCAATCCTGAGACCCTCCCTATAGCATGAGATGTGATATCCAACTCCTTCCCATTCCAATCCTGAGACCCTTCCTATAGCATGAGATATGATATCTCAATACTTCTAATACCAAACGTGAGATCCTTCCGATAACATGAGATGTGATATCCAAATCCTTCCCCTTCCAATCCTGAGACCCTCCCTTTAGCATGAGATGCGATATCCAACTCCTTCCTATTCCAATCCTGAGACTCTTCTGATAGCATGAGATGTGATATCTCAATGCTTCTAATACCAAACCTGAGATCCTTCCGATAGCATGAGATGTGATATCTCAATGCTTCTAATACCAAACCTGAGATCCTTCCTATAACATGAGATGTGATATCCAAATCCTTCCCCTTCCAAACCTGAGACCCTCCCTTTAGCATGAGATGTGATATCCAACTCCTTCCCATTCCATTCCCGAGACCCTTCTGATAGCATGAGATGTGATATCTCAATGCCTCTAATACCAAACCTGAGATCCTACCTCTAACATGAAATGTGATATCCAACTCTTTCCCCTTCCAAACCTGAGAGCCTTCCTATAGCATGAGATCTGATATCCAAGTCCTTCCCATTCCAATCCTGATACCCTTCCTATTGCTTGAGATGTGATATCCAACTCCTTCCCATTCCAATTCTGAGACCCTTCCTGTACTCTGAGACTTGATATCTCAATGCTTCTAATACCAAACCTGAGACCCGTAATATAACATGAGATGTGATATCCAAATCCTTCCCCTTCCAAACCTTAGACCCTTCCTTTATCATGAGATGTGATATCCAACTCCTTCCCATTCCAATCCTGAGACCCTTCCGATATCATGAGATGTGATATCTCAAAGCTTCTAATATCAAACTTGAGACCCTCCCTATAGCATGAGATGTGATATCCAAGTCCTTCCCATTCCAATCCTGAGACCCTTCCTATAGCATGAGATGTGATATCTTAATGCTTCTAATACCAAACCTGAGACCCTTCCTATTACATGAGATGGGAATATCCAACTCCTTCCCATTCCAATCCTGAGACCCTTCCGATAGCAGAGATGTGATATCTCAATGCTTATACCAAACCTGAGACCCTTCGTATGGCATGAGATGTGATATCCAACTCCTTGCCATTCAAATCCTGAGACCCTTCCTATAGCATGAGAAGGGATATCCAACTCCTTCCCAATCCAATCCTGAGACCCTTCCGATAGCAGAGACGTGATATCTCAATGCTTCTACCAAACCTGAGACCCTTCCTTTAGCATGAGATGTGATATCCAAATCCTTCACATTCCAATCCTGAGACCCTTCCTATAGCATGGGATGTGATATCTCAATGCTTCTAATACCAAACCTGAGATCCTTCCTATAACATGAGATGTGATATCCAATTCCTTCCCATTCCAAACCTGAGACCCTTCCTATTGGATGAGTTGTGATATCCAACTCCTTCCCATTCCAACCCTGAGACCCTTCCTATAGCATGAGATGTGATGTCTCAATGATTCTAATACCAAACCTGAGATCCTTCCTATAACATGAGATGTGATATCCAACTCCTTCCATTCCAATCCTGAGACCCGTCCTATAGCATGAGATGTGATATCGCAATGCTTATACGAAACCTGAGACCCTTCCTATAGCATGAGATGTGATATCCAACTACTTCCCATTCCAATCCTGAGACCCTTCCTATAGCATGAGATGTGATATCTCAATGCTTCTAATACCAAACCTGAGATCCTTCCTCTAACATGAAATGTGATATCCAACTCCTTCCCTTTCCAAACCTAAGAGCCTATCTATAGCATGAGATGTAATATACAGGTCCTTCCTATTCCAATCCTTAGACCCTTCCTACAGCATGCAATATGATATCTCAATGATTCTAATAACAAACCTGAGACCCGTCCTATAGCATGAGATATGATATCCAAGTCCTTCCCATTCCAATCCTGAGACCCTTCCTATAACATGAAATGTGATATCCAACTCCTTCCCATTCCAACCTGAGACCCTTCCTATAGCATGAGATGGGATATCCAACTTCTTCAAAATCCAATACTGATACCCTTCCGATAGCATGAGATGTGATATCCCAATGCTTCTACCAAACCTGAGACCCATACTATGGCATGAGATGTGATATCAAACTCCTTCCCATTCCAATCCTGAGACCCTTCCTATAGCTTGAGGTGTGATATCCAACTCCTTCCCATTCCAATTCTGAGACCCTTCTTATACCATGGGACTTGATATCTCAATGCTTCTAATACCAAACCTGAGACCCGTCCTATAACATGAGATGTGATATCCAAATCCTTCCCCTTCCAAACCTTAGACCCTTCCTTTATCATGAGATGTGGTATCCAACTCCTTCCCATTCCAATCCTGAGACCCTTCCGATATCATGAGATTTGTTATCTCTATGCTTCTAATACCAAACCTGAGACCCTTCCTATAACATGAGATGGGATATCCAACTCCTTCCCATTCCAATCCTGAGACCCTTCCGATAGCAGAGATGTGATATCTCAATGCTTATACCAAACCTGAGACCCTTCCTATGGCCTGAGATGTCATACACAACTCCTTCCCATTCCAATCCTGAGACCCTTCCTTTAGCATGAGATGTGATATCTCAATGCTTATACCAAATCTGAGACCCTTCCTATAGCATGAGATGTGATATCCAAATCCTTCCCATTCCAATCCTGAGACCCTTCCTATAGCATGAGATGTGATATCTCAATGCTTATACCAAACCTGAGAGCCTACCTATAGCATGAGATGTGATATCCAAGTCCATCCCATTCCAATCCTTAGACCCTTCCTACAGCATGCGATGTGATATCTCAATGATTCTAATACCAAACCAGAGACTCTTACTATAACATGAGATGTGATATCCAACTCCTTCCCATTCCAATCCTGAGCCGCTTCCGATAGCAGAGATGTGATATCTCAATGCTTATACCAAACCTGAGACCCTTCCTATAACATGAGATGTGATATCCAACTCCTTCCCGTTCCAAACCTGAGACACTAACTATAGCATATGTGATATCCAACTCCTTCCCATTCCAAACATGAGACCCTTCCTATAGCAAGAAAGTAATATCCAACTCCTACCCATTCCAATCCTGAGACCCTTCCTATAGCAAGAGATGTGATATCCAAATTCTTCCCATTCCAATCCTGAGACCCTTCCTATAACATGAGATGTGATATCCAACTCCTTCCCATTCCAACCTGAGACACTTCCTATAGCATGAGAAGGGATATCCAACTCCTTCCCAATCCAATCCTGAGACCCTTCCGATAGCAGAGATGTGATATCTCAATGCTTATACCAAACCTGAGACCCTTCCTATGGCATGAGATGTGATATCCAACTCCTTGCCATTCAAATCCTGAGACCCTTCCTATAGCATGAGAAGGGATATCCAACTCCTTCCCAATCCAATCCTGCGACCCTTTCGATAGCAGAGACGTGATATCTCAATGCTTCTACCAAACCTGAGACCCTTCCTTTAGCATGAGATGTGATATCCAAATCCTTCACATTCCAATCCTGAGACCCTTCCTATAGCATGAGATGTGATATCTCAATGCTTCTAATACCAAACCTAAGAGCCTATCTATAGCATGAGATGTGATATCCAAGTCCTTCCCATTCCAATCCTTAGACCCTTCCTACAGCATGCAATATGATATCTCAATGATTCTAATAACAAACCTGAGACCCGTCCTATAGCATGAGATATGATATCCAAGTCCTTCCCATTCCAATCCTGAGACCCTTCCTATAACATGAAATGTGATATCCAACTCCTTCCCATTCCAACCTGAGACCCTTCCTATAGCATGAGATGGGATATCCAACTTCTTCAAAATCCAATACTGATACCCTTCCGATAGCATGAGATGTGATATCCCAATGCTTCTACCAAACCTGAGACCCATACTATGGCATGAGATGTGATATCAAACTCCTTCCCATTCCAATCCTGAGACCCTTCCTATAGCTTGAGGTGTGATATCCAACTCCTTCCCATTCCAATTCTGAGACCCTTCTTATACCATGAGACTTGATATCTCAATGCTTCTAATACCAAACCTGAGACCCGTCCTATAACATGAGATGTGATATCCAAATCCTTCCCCTTCCAAACCTTAGACCCTTCCTTTATCATGAGATGTGATATCCAACTCCTTCCCATTCCAATCCTGAGACCCTTCCGATATCATGAGATTTCTTATCTCAATGCTTCTAATATCAAACTTGAGACCCTCCCTATAGCATGAGATGTGACATCCAAGTCCTTCCCATTCCAATCCTGAGACCCTTCCTATAGCATGAGATGTGATATCTCTATGCTTCTAATACCAAACCTGAGATCCTTCCTATAACATGAGATGGGATATCCAACTCCTTCCCATTCCAATCCTGAGACCTTTCCGATAGCAGAGATGTGATATCTCAATGCTTATACCAAACCTGAGAACCTTCCTATGGCCTGAGATGTCATATACAACTCCTTCCCATTCCAATCCTGAGACCCTTCCTTTAGCATGATATGTGATATCTCAATGCTTATACCAAATCTGAGACCCTTCCTATAGCATGAGATGTGATATCCAATTCCTTCCCATTCCAATCCTGAGACCCTTCCTATAGCATGAGATGTGATATCTCAATGCTTATACCAAACCTGAGAGCCTACCTATAGCATGAGATGTGATATCCAAGTCCATCCCATTCCAATCCTCAGACCCTTCCTACAACATGCAATGTGATATCTCAATTATTCTAATACCAAACCAGAGACTCTTCCTATAACATGAGATGGGATATCCAACTCCTTCCCATTCCAATCCTGAGCCGCTTCCGATAGCAGAGATGTGATATCTCAATGCTTATACCAAACCTGAGACCCTTCCTATAACATGAGATGTGATATCCAACTCCTTACCGTTCCAAACCTGAGACACTAACTATAGCATATGTGATATCCAACTCCTTCCCATTCCAAACATGAGACCCTTCCTATAGCAAGAAAGTAATATCCAACTCCTTCCCATTCCAATCCTGAGACCCTTCCTATAACATGAGATGTGATATCCAACTCCTTCCCATTCCAACCTGAGACACTTCCTATAGCATGAGAAGGGATATCCAACTCATTCCCAATCCAATCCTGAGACCCTTCCGATAGCAGAGATGTGATATCTCAATGCTTATACCAAACCTGAGACCCTTCCTATGGCATGAAATGTGATATCCAACTCCTTGCCATTCAAATCCTGAGACCCTTCCTATAGCATGAGAAGGGATATCCAACTCCTTCCCAATCCAATCCTGAGACCCTTCCGATAGCAGCGACGTGATATCTCAATGCTTCTACCAAACTTGAGACCCTTCCTTTAGCATGAGATGTGATATCCAAATCCTTCACATTCCAATCCTGAGACCCTTCCTATAGCATGAGATGTGATATCTCAATGCTTCTAATACCAAACCTGAGATCCTTCCTATAACATGAGATCTGATATCCAACTCCTTCCATTCCAATCCTGAGACCCTTCCTATAGCATGAGATGTGATATCTCAATGCTTATACCAAACCTGAGACCCTTCCTATAGCATGAGATGTGATATCCAACTCCTTCCCATTCCAATCCTGAGACCCTTCCTATAGCATGAGATGTGATATCTCAATGCTTCTAATACCAAACCTGAGATCCTTCCTCTAACATGAAATGTGAGATCCAACTCCTTCCCTTTCCAAACCTAAGAGCCTATCTATAGCATGAGATGTGATATCCAAGTCCTTCACATTCCAACCCTTAGACCCTTCCTACAGCATGCAATATGATATCTCAATGATTCCAATAACAAACCTGAGACCCGTCCTATAACATGAGATGGGATATCCAACTCCTTCCTATTCCAATCCTGAGACTCTTCTGATAGCATGAGATGTGATATCTCAATGCTTCTAATACCAAACCTGAGATCCTTCCGATAGCATGAGATGTGATATCTCAATGCTTCTAATACCAAACCTGAGATCCTTCCTATAACATGAGATGTGATATCCAAATCCTTCCCCTTCCAAACCTGAGACCCTCCCTTTAGCATGAGATGTGATATCCAACTGCTTCCCATTCCAATCCTGAGACCCTTCCTATAGCATGAGATGTGATATCTCAATGCTTCTAATACCAAACCTGAGATCCTTCCTCTAACATGAAATGTGATATTCAACTCCTTCCCTTTCCAAACCTAAGAGCCTATCTATACCATGAGATGTGATATCCAAGTCCTTCCCATTCCAACCCTTAGACCCTTCCTACAGCATGCAATATGATATCTCAATGATTCTAATAACAAACCTGAGACCCGTCCTATAACATGAGATGGGATATCCAACTCCTTCCCATTCCAATCCTGAGACACTTCCGATAGCAGAGATGTGATATCTCAATGCTTATACCAAACCTGAGACCCTTCCTATAACATGAGATGTGATATCCAAACCCTTCCCGTTCCAAACCTGAGACCCTTCCTTTAGCATGAGATGTGATATCCAGCACCTTCCCATTCCAATCCTGAGACACTTCCTATAGCATGAGATGTGATATCTCAATGCTTCTAATATCAAAACTGAGACCCTCCCTATAGCATGATATGTGATATCTAAGTCCTTCCCATTCCAATCCTGAGACCCTCCCTATAGCATGAGATGTGATATCCAACTCCTTCCCATTCCAATCCTGAGACCCTTCCTATAGCATGAGATATGATATCTCAATACTTCTAATACCAAACGTGAGATCCTTCCGATAACATGAGATGTGATATCCAAATCCTTCCCCTTCCAATCCTGAGACCCTCCCTTTAGCATGAGATGCGATATCCAACTCCTTCCTATTCCAATCCTGAGACTCTTCTGATAGCATGAGATGTGATATCTCAATGCTTCTAATACCAAACCTGAGATCCTTCCGATAGCATGAGATGTGATATCTCAATGCTTCTAATACCAAACCTGAGATCCTTCCTATAACATGAGATGTGATATCCAAATCCTTCCCCTTCCAAACCTGAGACCCTCCCTTTAGCATGAGATGTGATATCCAACTCCTTCCCATTCCATTCCTGAGACCCTTCTGATAGCATGAGATGTGATATCTCAATGCCTCTAATACCAAACCTGAGATCCTACCTCTAACATGAAATGTGATATCCAACTCTTTCCCCTTCCAAACCTGAGAGCCTTCCTATAGCATGTGATGTGATATCCAAGTCCTTCCCATTCCAATCCTGAGACCCTTCCTATAGCTTGAGATGTGATATCCAACTCCTTCCCATTCCAATTCTGAGACCCTTCCTATACTATGAGACTTGATATCTCAATGCTTCTAATACAAACGTGAGACCCGTAATATAACATGAGATGTGATATCCAAATCCTTCCCCTTCCAAACCTTAGACCCTTCCTTTATCATGAGATGTGATATCCAACTCCTTCCCATTCCAATCCTGAGACCCTTCCGATATCATGAGATGTGATATCTCAAAGCTTCTAATATCAAACTTGAGACCCTCCCTATAGCATGAGATGTGATATCCAAGTCCTTCCCATTCCAATCCTGAGACCCTTCCTATAGCATGAGATGTGATATCACAATGCTTCTAATACCAAACCTGAGACCCTTCCTATAACATGAGATGGGAATATCCAACTCCTTCCCATTCCAATCCTGAGACCCTTCCGGTAGCAGAGATGTGATATCTCAATGCTTATACCAAACCTGAGATCCTTCCTATAACATGAGATGTGATATCCAACTCCTTCCCTTCCAATCCTGAGACACTTCCTATAGCATGAGATGTGATATCTCACTGCTTATACCAAACCTGAGACCCTTCCCATAGCATGAGATGTGATATCCAACTCCTTCCCATTCCAATCCTCAGACCCTTCCTATAGCATGAGATGTGATATCTCAATGCTTCTAATATCAAACTTGAGACCCTACCTATAGCATGAGATGTGATATCCAAGTCCTTCCCATTACAATCCTGAGACACTTCCTATAACATGAGATGTGATATCCAACTCCTTCCCATTCCAATCCTGAGACCCTTCCTATAGCATGAGATATGATATCTCAATACTTCTAATACCAAACGTGAGATCCTTCCGATAACATGAGATGTGATATCCAAATCCTTCCCCTTCCAAACCTGAGACCCTCCCTTTAGCATGAGATGTGATATCCAACTCCTTCCCATTCCAATCCTGAGACCCTTCTGATAGCATGAGATGTGATATCTCAATGCTTCTAATACCAAACCTGAGATCCTTCCTATAACATGAGATGTGATATCCAAATCCTTTCCCTTCCAAACCTGAGACCCTCCCTTTAGCATGAGATGTGATATCCAACTCCTTCCCATTCCATTCCCGAGACCCTTCTGATAGCATGAGATGTGATATCTCAATGCCTCTAATACCAAACCTGAGATCCTACCTCTAACATGAAATGTGATATCCAACTCTTTCCCCTTCCAAACCTGAGAGCCTTCCTATAGCATGAGATGTGATATCCAAGTCCTTCCCATTCCAATCCTGAGACCCTTCCTATAGCTTGAGATGTGATATCCAACTCCTTCCCATTCCAATTCTGAGACCCTTCCTATACTCTGAGACTTGATATCTCAATGCTTCTAATACCAAACCTGAGACCCGTAATATAACATGAGATGTGATATCCAAATCCTTCCCCTTCCAAACCTTAGACCCTTCCTTTATCATGAGATGTGATATCCAACTCCTTCCCATTCCAATCCTGAGACCCTTCCGATATCATGAGATGTGATATCTCAAAGCTTCTAATATCAAACTTGAGACCCTCCCTATAGCATGAGATGTGATATCCAAGTCCTTCCCATTCCAATCCTGAGACCCTTCCTATAGCATGAGATGTGATATCTCAATGCTTCTAATACCAAACCTGAGACCCTTCCTATTACATGAGATGGGAATATCCAACTCCTTCCCATTCCAATCCTGAGACCCTTCCGATAGCAGAGATGTGATATCTCAATGCTTATACCAAACCTGAGACCCTTCGTATGGCATGAGATGTGATATCCAACTCCTTGCCATTCAAATCCTGAGACCCTTCCTATAGCATGAGAAGGGATATCCAACTCCTTCCCAATCCAATCCTGAGACCCTTCCGATAGCAGAGACGTGATATCTCAATGCTTCTACCAAACCTGAGACCCTTCCTTTAGCATGAGATGTGATATCCAAATCCTTCACATTCCAATCCTGAGACCCTTCCTATAGCATGAGATGTGATATCTCAATGCTTCTAATACCAAACCTGAGATCCTTCCTATAACATGAGATGTGATATCCAATTCCTTCCCATTCCAAACCTGAGACCCTTCCTATTGGATGAGTTGTGATATCCAACTCCTTCCCATTCCAACCCTGAGACCCTTCCTATAGCATGAGATGTGATGTCTCAATGATTCTAATACCAAACCTGAGATCCTTCCTATAACATGAGATGTGATATCCAACTCCTTCCATTCCAATCCTGAGACCCGTCCTATAGCATGAGATGTGATATCTCAATGCTTCTAATACCAAACCTGAGACCCTTCCTATTACATGAGATGGGAATATCCAACTCCTTCCCATTCCAATCCTGAGACCCTTCCGATAGCAGAGATGTGATATCTCAATGCTTATACCAAACCTGAGACCCTTCCTATAGCATGAGATGTGATATCTCACTGCTTATACCAAACCTGAGACCCTTCCCATAGCATGAGATGTGATATCCAACTCCTTCCCATTCCAATCCTCAGACCCTTCCTATAGCATGAGATGTGATATCTCAATGCTTCTAATATCAAACTTGAGACCCTACCTATAGCATGAGATGTGATATCCAAGTCCTTCCCATTACAATCCTGAGACACTCCCTATAACATGAGATGTGATATCCAACTCCTTCCCATTCCAATCCTGAGACCCTTCCTATAGCATGAGATATGATATCTCAATACTTCTAATACCAAACGTGAGATCCTTCCGATAACATGAGATGTGATATCCAAATCCTTCCCCTTCCAAACCTGAGACCCTCCCTTTAGCATGAGATGTGATATCCAACTCCTTCCCATTCCAATCCTGAGACCCTTCTGATAGCATGAGATGTGATATCTCAATGCTTCTAATACCAAACCTGAGATCCTTCCTATAACATGAGATGTGATATCCAAATCCTTTCCCTTCCAAACCTGAGACCCTCCCTTTAGCATGAGATGTGATATCCAACTCCTTCCCATTCCATTCCCGAGACCCTTCTGATAGCATGAGATGTGATATCTCAATGCCTCTAATACCAAACCTGAGATCCTACCTCTAACATGAAATGTGATATCCAACTCTTTCCCCTTCCAAACCTGAGAGCCTTCCTATAGCATGAGATGTGATATCCAAGTCCTTCCCATTCCAATCCTGAGACCCTTCCTATAGCTTGAGATGTGATATCCAACTCCTTCCCATTCCAATTCTGAGACCCTTCCTATACTCTGAGACTTGATATCTCAATGCTTCTAATACCAAACCTGAGACCCGTAATATAACATGAGATGTGATATCCAAATCCTTCCCCTTCCAAACCTTAGACCCTTCCTTTATCATGAGATGTGATATCCAACTCCTTCCCATTCCAATCCTGAGACCCTTCCGATATCATGAGATGTGATATCTCAAAGCTTCTAATATCAAACTTGAGACCCTCCCTATAGCATGAGATGTGATATCCAAGTCCTTCCCATTCCAATCCTGAGACCCTTCCTATAGCATGAGATGTGATATCTCAATGCTTCTAATACCAAACCTGAGACCCTTCCTATTACATGAGATGGGAATATCCAACTCCTTCCCATTCCAATCCTGAGACCCTTCCGATAGCAGAGATGTGATATCTCAATGCTTATACCAAACCTGAGACCCTTCGTATGGCATGAGATGTGATATCCAACTCCTTGCCATTCAAATCCTGAGACCCTTCCTATAGCATGAGAAGGGATATCCAACTCCTTCCCAATCCAATCCTGAGACCCTTCCGATAGCAGAGACGTGATATCTCAATGCTTCTACCAAACCTGAGACCCTTCCTTTAGCATGAGATGTGATATCCAAATCCTTCACATTCCAATCCTGAGACCCTTCCTATAGCATGAGATGTGATATCTCAATGCTTCTAATACCAAACCTGAGATCCTTCCTATAACATGAGATGTGATATCCAATTCCTTCCCATTCCAAACCTGAGACCCTTCCTATTGGATGAGTTGTGATATCCAACTCCTTCCCATTCCAACCCTGAGACCCTTCCTATAGCATGAGATGTGATGTCTCAATGATTCTAATACCAAACCTGAGATCCTTCCTATAACATGAGATGTGATATCCAATTCCTTCCCATTCCAAACCTGAGACCCTTCCTATTGGATGAGTTGTGATATCCAACTCCTTCCCATTCCAACCCTGAGACCCTTCCTATAGCATGAGATGTGATGTCTCAATGATTCTAATACCAAACCTGAGATCCTTCCTATAGCATGAGATGTGATATCTCAGTGCTTCTAATACCAAACCTGAGATCCTTCCTCTAACATGAAATGTGATATCCAACTCCTTCCCTTTCCAAACCTAAGAGCCTATCTATAGCATGAGATGTGATATCCAGGTCCTTCCTATTCCAATCCTTAGACCCTTCCTACAGCATGCAATATGATATCTCAATGATTCTAATAACAAACCTGAGACCCGTCCTATAGCATGAGATATGATATCCAAGTCCTTCCCATTCCAATCCTGAGACCCTTCCTATAACATGAAATGTGATATCCAACTCCTTCCCATTCCAACCTGAGACCCTTCCTATAGCATGAGATGGGATATCCAACTTCTTCGAAATCCAATACTGATACCCTTCCGATAGCATGAGATGTGATATCCCAATGCTTCTACCAAACCTGAGACCCATACTATAGCATGAGATGTGATATCCAAGTCCTTCCCATTCCAATCCTGAGACCCTTCCTATAGCTTGAGATGTGATATCCAACTCCTTCCCATTCCAATTCTGAGACCCTTCCTATACTCTGAGACTTGATATCTCAATGCTTCTAATACCAAACCTGAGACCCGTAATATAACATGAGATGTGATATCCAAATCCTTCCCCTTCCAAACCTTAGACCCTTCCTTTATCATGAGATGTGATATCCAACTCCTTCCCATTCCAATCCTGAGACCCTTCCGATATCATGAGATGTGATATCTCAAAGCTTCTAATATCAAACTTGAGACCCTCCCTATAGCATGAGATGTGATATCCAAGTCCTTCCCATTCCAATCCTGAGACCCTTCCTATAGCATGAGATGTGATATCTCAATGCTTCTAATACCAAACCTGAGACCCTTCCTATTACATGAGATGGGAATATCCAACTCCTTCCCATTCCAATCCTGAGACCCTTCCGATAGCAGAGATGTGATATCTCAATGCTTATACCAAACCTGAGACCCTTCGTATGGCATGAGATGTGATATCCAACTCCTTGCCATTCAAATCCTGAGACCCTTCCTATAGCATGAGAAGGGATATCCAACTCCTTCCCAATCCAATCCTGAGACCCTTCCGATAGCAGAGACGTGATATCTCAATGCTTCTACCAAACCTGAGACCCTTCCTTTAGCATGAGATGTGATATCCAAATCCTTCACATTCCAATCCTGAGACCCTTCCTATAGCATGAGATGTGATATCTCAATGCTTCTAATACCAAACCTGAGATCCTTCCTATAACATGAGATGTGATATCCAATTCCTTCCCATTCCAAACCTGAGACCCTTCCTATTGGATGAGTTGTGATATCCAACTCCTTCCCATTCCAACCCTGAGACCCTTCCTATAGCATGAGATGTGATGTCTCAATGATTCTAATACCAAACCTGAGATCCTTCCTATAACATGAGATGTGATATCCAACTCCTTCCATTCCAATCCTGAGACCCGTCCTATAGCATGAGATGTGATATCTCAATGCTTATACCAAACCTGAGACCCTTCCTATAGCATGAGATGTGATATCCAACTACTTCCCATTCCAATCCTGAGACCCTTCCTATAGCATGAGATGTGATATCTCAGTGCTTCTAATACCAAACCTGAGATCCTTCCTCTAACATGAAATGTGATATCCAACTCCTTCCCTTTCCAAACCTAAGAGCCTATCTATAGCATGAGATGTGATATCCAGGTCCTTCCTATTCCAATCCTTAGACCCTTCCTACAGCATGCAATATGATATCTCAATGATTCTAATAACAAACCTGAGACCCGTCCTATAGCATGAGATATGATATCCAAGTCCTTCCCATTCCAATCCTGAGACCCTTCCTATAACATGAAATGTGATATCCAACTCCTTCCCATTCCAACCTGAGACCCTTCCTATAGCATGAGATGGGATATCCAACTTCTTCGAAATCCAATACTGATACCCTTCCGATAGCATGAGATGTGATATCCCAATGCTTCTACCAAACCTGAGACCCATACTATGGCATGAGATGTGATATCAAACTCCTTCCCATTCCAATCCTGAGACCCTTCCTATAGCTTGAGGTGTGATATCCAACTCCTTCCCATTCCAATTCTGAGACCCTTCTCATACCATGAGACCTGATATCTCAATGCTTCTAATACCAAACCTGAGACCCGTCCTATAACATGAGATGTGATATCCAAATCCTTCCCCTTCCAAACCTTAGACCCTTCCTTTATCATGAGATGTGATATCCAACTCCTTCCCATTCCAATCCTGAGACCCTTCCGATATCATGAGATTTGTTATCTCAATGCTTCTAATATCAAACTTGAGACCCTCCCTATAGCATGAGATGTGACATCCAAGTCCTTCCCATTCCAATCCTGAGACCCTTCCTATAGCATGAGATGTGATATCTCTATGCTTCTAATACCAAACCTGAGATCCTTCCTATAACATGAGATGGGATATCCAACTCCTTCCCATTCCAATCCTGAGACCTTTCCGATAGCAGAGATGTGATATCTCAATGCTTATACCAAACCTGAGAACCTTCCTATGGCCTGAGATGTCATATACAACTCCTTCCCATTCCAATCCTGAGACCCTTCCTTTAGCATGATATGTGATATCTCAATGCTTATACCAAATCTGAGACCCTTCCTATAGCATGAGATGTGATATCCAATTCCTTCCCATTCCAATCCTGAGACCCTTCCTATAGCATGAGATGTGATATCTCAATGCTTATACCAAACCTGAGAGCCTACCTATAGCATGAGATGTGATATCCAAGTCCATCCCATTCCAATCCTTAGACCCTTCCTACAACATGCAATGTGATATCTCAATTATTCTAATACCAAACCAGAGACTCTTCCTATAACATGAGATGGGATATCCAACTCCTTCCCATTCCAATCCTGAGCCGCTTCCGATAGCAGAGATGTGATATCTCAATGCTTATACCAAACCTGAGACCCTTCCTATAGCATGAGATGTGATATCCAACTACTTCCCATTCCAATCCTGAGACCCTTCCTATAGCATGAGATGTGATATCTCAGTGCTTCTAATACCAAACCTGAGATCCTTCCTCTAACATGAAATGTGATATCCAACTCCTTCCCTTTCCAAACCTAAGAGCCTATCTATAGCATGAGATGTGATATCCAGGTCCTTCCTATTCCAATCCTTAGACCCTTCCTACAGCATGCAATATGATATCTCAATGATTCTAATAACAAACCTGAGACCCGTCCTATAGCATGAGATATGATATCCAAGTCCTTCCCATTCCAATCCTGAGACCCTTCCTATAACATGAAATGTGATATCCAACTCCTTCCCATTCCAACCTGAGACCCTTCCTATAGCATGAGATGGGATATCCAACTTCTTCGAAATCCAATACTGATACCCTTCCGATAGCATGAGATGTGATATCCCAATGCTTCTACCAAACCTGAGACCCATACTATGGCATGAGATGTGATATCAAACTCCTTCCCATTCCAATCCTGAGACCCTTCCTATAGCTTGAGGTGTGATATCCAACTCCTTCCCATTCCAATTCTGAGACCCTTCTCATACCATGAGACCTGATATCTCAATGCTTCTAATACCAAACCTGAGACCCGTCCTATAACATGAGATGTGATATCCAAATCCTTCCCCTTCCAAACCTTAGACCCTTCCTTTATCATGAGATGTGATATCCAACTCCTTCCCATTCCAATCCTGAGACCCTTCCGATATCATGAGATTTGTTATCTCAATGCTTCTAATATCAAACTTGAGACCCTCCCTATAGCATGAGATGTGACATCCAAGTCCTTCCCATTCCAATCCTGAGACCCTTCCTATAGCATGAGATGTGATATCTCTATGCTTCTAATACCAAACCTGAGATCCTTCCTATAACATGAGATGGGATATCCAACTCCTTCCCATTCCAATCCTGAGACCTTTCCGATAGCAGAGATGTGATATCTCAATGCTTATACCAAACCTGAGAACCTTCCTATGGCCTGAGATGTCATATACAACTCCTTCCCATTCCAATCCTGAGACCCTTCCTTTAGCATGATATGTGATATCTCAATGCTTATACCAAATCTGAGACCCTTCCTATAGCATGAGATGTGATATCCAATTCCTTCCCATTCCAATCCTGAGACCCTTCCTATAGCATGAGATGTGATATCTCAATGCTTATACCAAACCTGAGAGCCTACCTATAGCATGAGATGTGATATCCAAGTCCATCCCATTCCAATCCTTAGACCCTTCCTACAACATGCAATGTGATATCTCAATTATTCTAATACCAAACCAGAGACTCTTCCTATAACATGAGATGGGATATCCAACTCCTTCCCATTCCAATCCTGAGCCGCTTCCGATAGCAGAGATGTGATATCTCAATGCTTATACCAAACCTGAGACCCTTCCTATAACATGAGATGTGATATCCAACTCCTTCCCGTTCCAAACCTGAGACACTAACTATAGCATATGTGATATCCAACTCCTTCCCATTCCAAACATGAGACCCTTCCTATAGCAAGAAAGTAATATCCAACTCCTACCCATTCCAATCCTGAGACCCTTCCTATAGCAAGAGATGTGATATCCAAATCCTTCCCATTCCAATCCTGAGACCCTTCCTATAACATGAGATGTGATATCCAACTCCTTCCCATTCCAACCTGAGACACTTCCTATAGCATGAGAAGGGATATCCAACTCCTTCCCAATCCAATCCTGAGACCCTTCCGATAGCAGAGATGTGATATCTCAATGCTTATACCAAACCTGAGACCCTTCCTATAGCATGAAAAGGGATATCCAACTCCTTCCCAATCCAATCCTGAGACCCTTCCGATAGCAGAGACGTGATATCTCAATGCTTCTACCAAACCTGAGACCCTTCCTTTAGCATGAGATGTGATATCCAAATCCTTCACATTCCAATCCTGAGACCCTTCCTATAGCATGAGATTTGATATCTCAAAGCTTCTAATACCAAACCTGAGATCCTTCCTATAACATGAGATGTGATATCCAATTACTTCCCATTCCAAACCTGAGACCCTTCCTATTGGATGAGATGTGATATCCAACTCCTTCCCATTCCAACCCTGAGACCCTTCCTATAGCATGAGATGTGATGTCTCAATGCTTCTAATACCAAACCTGAGATCCTTCCTATAACATGAGATGTGATATCCAACTCCTTCCATTCCAATCCTGAGACCCGGCCTATAGCATGAGATGTGATATCTCAATGCTTATACCAAACCTGAGACCCTTCCTATAGCATGAGATGTGATATCCAACTCCTTCCCATTCCAATCCTGAGACCCTTCCTATAGCATGAGATGTGATATCTCAATGCTTCTAATACCAAACCTGAGATCCTTCCTCTAACATGAAATGTGATATCCAACTCCTTCCCTTTCCAAACCTAAGAGCCTATCTATAGCATGAGATGTGATATCCAAGTCCTTCACATTCCAACCCTTAGACCCTTCCTACAGCATGCAATATGATATCTCAATGATTCTAATAACAAACCTGAGACCCGTCCTATAACATGAGATGGGATATCCAACTCCTTCCCATGCCAATCCTGAGACACTTCCGATAGCAGAGATGTGATATCTCAATGTTTATACCAAACCTGAGACCCTTCCTATAACATGAGATGTGAAATTTAACTCCTTCCCGTTCCAAACCTGAGACCCTTCCTTTAGCATGAGATGTGATATCCTTCCCATTCCAATCCTGAGACACTTCCGATAGCATGAGATGTGATATCTCAATGCTTCTAATATCAAAACTGAGACCCTCCCTATAGCATGATATGTGATATCTAAGTCCTTCCCATTCCAATCCTGAGACCCTTCCTATAGCATGAGATGTGATATCTCAATGCTTCTACCAAACCTGAGACCCTTCCTTTAGCATGAGATGTGATATCCAACTCCTTCCCATTCCAATCCTGAGACCCTTCCTATAGCATGAGATGTGATATCTCAATACTTCTAATAACAAACCTGAGATCCTTCCGATAACATGAGATGTGATATCTCAATACTTCTAATACCAAACCTGAGATCCATCCTATAACATGAGATGTGATATCCAACTCCTTCCCTTTCCAAACCTAAGAGCCTATCTATAGCATGAGATGTGATATCCAGGTCCTTCCCATTCCAATCCTTAGACCCTTCCTACAGCATGCAATATGATATCTCAATGATTCTAATAACAAACCTGAGACCCGTTCTATAGCATGAGATATGATATCCAAGTCCTTCCCATTCCAATCCTGAGACCCTTCCTATAACATGAAATGTGATATCCAACTCCTTCCCATTCCAACCTGAGACCCTTCCTATAGCATGAGATGGGATATCCAACTTCTTCCAAATCCAATACTGATACCCTTCCGATAGCATGAGATGTGATATCCCAATGCTTCTACCAAACCTGAGACCCATACTATGGCATGAGATGTGATATCAAACTCCTTCCCATTCCAATCCTGAGACCCTTCCTATAGCTTGAGGTGTGATATCCAACTCCTTCCCATTCCAATTCTGAGACCCTTCGTATACCATGAGACTTGATATCTCAATGCTTCTAATACCAAACCTGAGACCCGTCCTATAACATGAGATGTGATATCCAAATCCTTCCCCTTCCAAACCTTAGACCCTTCCTTTATCATGAGATGTGATATCCAACTCCTTCCCATTCCAATCCTGAGACCCTTCCGATATCATGAGATTTGTTATCTCAATGCTTCTAATATCAAACTTGAGACCCTCCCTATAGCATGAGATGTGACATCCAAGTCCTTCCCATTCCAATCCTGAGACCCTTCCTATAGCATGAGATGTGATATCTCTATGCTTCTAATACCAAACCTGAGACCCTTCCTATAACATGAGATGGGATATCCAACTCCTTCCCATTCCAATCCTGAGACCTTTCCGATAGCAGAGATGTGATATCTCAATGCTTATACCAAACCTGAGAACCTTCCTATGGCCTGAGATGTCATATACAACTCCTTCCCATTCCAATCCTGAGACCCTTCCTTTAGCATGAGATGTGATATCTCAATGCTTATACCAAATCTGAGACCCTTCCTATAGCATGAGATGTGATATCCAATTCCTTCCCATTCCAATCCTGAGACCCTTCCTATAGCATGAGATGTGATATCTCAATGCTTATACCAAAACTGAGAGCCTACCTATAGCATGAGATGTGATATCCAAGTCCACCCCATTCCAATCCTTAGACCCTTCCTACAGCATGCGATGTGATATCTCAATGATTCTAATACCAAACCAGAGACTCTTCCTATAACATGAGATGGGATATCCAACTCCTTCCCATTCAAATCCTGATACGCTTCCGATAGCAGAGATGTGATATCTCAATGCTTATACCAAACCTGAGACCCTTCCTATAACATGAGATGTGATATTCAACTCCTTCCCGTTCCGAACCTGAGACACTAACTATACCATATGTGATATCCAACTCCTTCCCATTCCAAACATGAGACCCTTCCTATAGCAAGAAAGTAATATCCAACTCCTACCCATTCCAATCCTGAGACCCTTCCTATAGCAAGAGATGTGATATCCAAATCCTTCCCATTCCAATCCTGAGACCCTTCCTATAACATGAGATGTGATATCCAACTCCTTCCCATTCCAACCTGAGACACTTCCTATAGCATGAGAAGGGATATCCAACTCCTTCCCAATCCAATCCTGAGACCCTTCCGATAGCAGAGATGTGATATCTCAATGCTTAAACCAAACCTGAGACCCTTCCTGTGGCATGAGATGTGATATCCAACTCCTTGCCATTCAAATCCTGAGACCCTTCCTATAGCATGAAAAGGGATATCCAACTCCTTCCCAATCCAATCCTGAGACCCTTCCGATAGCAGAGACGTGATATCTCAATGCTTCTACCAAACCTGAGACCCTTCCTTTAGCATGAGATGTGATATCCAAATCCTTCACATTCCAATCCTGAGACCCTTCCTATAGCATGAGATGTGATATCTCAATGCGTCTAATACCAAACCTGAGATCCTTCCTATAACATGAGATGTGATATCCAATTCCTTCCCATTCCAAACCTGAGACCCTTCCTATTGGATGAGTTGTGATATCCAACTCCTTCCCATTCCAACCCTGAGACCCTTCCTATAGCATGAGATGTGATGTCTCAATGATTCTAATACCAAACCTGAGACCCTTCCTATAGCATGAGATGTGATATCCAACTCCTTCCCATTCCAACCTGAGACACTTCCTATAGCATGAGAAGGGATGTCCAACTCCTTCCCAATCCAATCCTGAGACCCTTCCGATAGCAGAGATGTGAAATCTCAATGCTTATACCAAACCTGAGACCCTTCCTATGGCATGAGATGTGATATCCAACTCCTTGCCATTCAAATCCTGAGACCCTTCCTATAGCATGAGAAGGGATATCCAACTCCTTCCCAATCCAATCCTGAGACCCTTCCGATAGCAGCGACGTGATATCTCAATGCTTCTACCAAACCTGAGACCCTTCCTTTAGCATGAGATGTGATATCCAAATCCTTCACATTCCAATCCTGAGACTCTTCCTTTAGCATGAGATGTGATATCTCAATGCTTATACCAAATCTGAGACCCTTCCTATAGCATGAGATGTGATATCCAATTCCTTCCCATTCCAATCCTGAGACCCTTCCTATAGCATGAGATGTGATATCTCAATGCTTATACCAAACCTGAGAGCCTACCTATAGCATGAGATGTGATATCCAAGTCCATCCCATTCCAATCCTTTGACCCTTCCTACAGCATGCGATGTGATATCTCAATGATTCTACCAAACCAGAGACTCTTCCTATAACATGAGATGGGATATCCAACTCCTTCCCATTCCAATCCTGAGCCACTTCCGATAGCAGAGATGTGATATCTCAATGCTTATACCAAGCCTGAGACCCTTCCTATAACATGAGATGTGATATCCAACTCCTTCCCGTTCCAAACCTGAGACACTAACTATAGCATATGTGATATCCAACTCCTTCCCATTCCAAACATGAGACCCTTCCTATAGCAAGAAAGTAATATCCAACTCCTACCCATTCCAATCCTGAGACCCTTCCTATAGCAAGAGATGTGATATCCAAATCCTTCCCATTCCAATCCTGAGACCCTTCCTATAACATGAGATGTGATATCCAACTCCTTCCCATTCCAACCTGAGACACTTCCTATAGCATGAGAAGGGATATCCAACTCCTTCCCAATCCAATCCTGAGACCCTCCCGATAGCAGAGATGTGATATCTCAATGCTTATACCAAACCTGAGACCCTTCCTATAACATGAGATGTGATATCCAACTCCTTCCCATTCCAATCCTGAGACACTTCCTATAGCATGAGATGTGATATCTCACTGCTTATACCAAACCTGAGACCCTTCCCATAGCATGAGATGTGATATCCAAGTCCTTCACATTCCAACCCTTAGACCCTTCCTACAGCATGCAATATGATATCTCAATGATTCTAATAACAAACCTGAGACCCGTCCTATAACATGAGCTGGGATATCCAACTCCTTCCCATTCCAATCCTGAGACACTTCCGATAGCAGAGATGTGATATCTCAATGCTTATACCAAACCTGAGACCCTTCCTATAACATGAGATGTGATATCCAAATCCTTCCCGTTCCAAACCTGAGACCCTTCCTTTAGCATGAGATGTGATATCCAGCTCCTTCCCATTCCAATCCTGAGACACTTCCGATAGCATGAGATGTGATATCTCAATGCTTCTAATATCAAAACTGAGACCCTCCCTATAGCATGATATGTGATATCTAAGTCCTTCCCATTCCAATCCTGAGACCCTCCCTATAGCATGAGATGTGATATCCAACTCCTTCCCATTCCAATCCTGAGACCCTTCCTATAGCATGAGATATGATATCTCAATACTTCTAATACCAAACGTGAGATCCTTCCGATAACATGAGATGTGATATCCAAATCCTTCCCCTTCCAAACCTGAGACCCTCCCTTTAGCATGAAATGTGATATCCAACTCCTTCCTATTCCAATCCTGAGACTCTTCTGATGGCATGAGATGTGATATCTCAATGCTTCTAATACCAAACCTGAGATCCTTCCGATAGCATGAGATGTGATATCTCAATGCTTCTAATACCAAACCTGAGATCCTTCCTATAACATGAGATGTGATATCCAAATCCTTCCCCTTCCAAACCTGAGACCCTCCCTTTAGCATGAGATGTGATATCTCAATGCCTCTAATACCAAACCTGAGATCCTTCCGATAGCATGAGATGTGATATCTCAATGCTTCTAATACCAAACCTGAGATCCTTCCTATAACATGAGATGTGATATCCAAATCCTTCCCATTCCATTCCTGAGACCCTTCTGATAGCATGAGATGTGATATCTCAATGCCTCTAATACCAAACCTGAGATCCTACCTCTAACATGAAATGAGTTATCCAACTCTTTCCCCTTCCAAACCTGAGAGCCTTCCTATAGCATGAGATGTGATATCCAAGTCCTTCCCATTCCAATACTGAGACCCTTCCTATAGCTTGAGATGTGATATCCAACTCCTTCCCATTCCAATTCTGAGACCCTTCCTATAGCATGAGATGTGATATCTCAATGCTTATACCAAACCTGAGAGCCTACCTATAGCATGAGATGTGATATCCAAGTCCATCCCATTCCAATCCTTAGACCCTTCCTACAGCATGCGATGTGATATCTCAATGATTATAATACCAAACCAGAGACTCTTCCTATAACATGAGATGGGATATCCAACTCCTTCCCATTCCAATTCTGAGACCCTTCCTATACCATGAGACTTGATATCTCAATGCTTCTAATACCAAACCTGAGACCCGTAATATAACATGAGATGTGATATCCAAATCCTTCCCCTTCCAAACCTTAGACCCTTCCTTTATCATGAGATGTGATATCCAACTCCTTCCCATTCCAATCCTGAGACCCTTCCGATATCATGAGATGTGATATCTCAAAGCTTCTAATATCAAACTTGAGACCCTCCCTATAGCATGAGATGTGATATCCAAGTCCTTCCCATTCCAATCCTGAGACCCTTCCTATAGCATGAGATGTGATATCTCAATGCTTCTAATACCAAACCTGAGACCCTTCCTATAACATGAGATGGGAATATCCAACTCCTTCCCATTCCAATCTTGAGACCCTTCCGATAGCAGAGATGTGATATCTCAATGCTTATACCAAACCTGAGATCCTTCCTATAACATGAGATGTGATATCCAACTCCTTCCCATTCCAATCCTGAGACACTTCCTATAGCATGAGATGTGATATCTCACTGCTTATACCAAACCTGAGACCCTTCCCATAGCAGGAGATGTGATATCCAACTCCTTCCCATTCCAACCTGAGACACTTCCTATAGCATGAGAAGGGATATCCAACTCCTTCCCAATCCAAGCCTGGGACCCTTCCGATAGCAGAGATGTGATATCTCAATGCTTATACCAAACCTGAGACCCTTCCTATGGCATGAGATGTGATATCCAACTCCTTGCCATTCAAATCCTGAGACCCTTCCTATAGCATGAGAAGGGATATCCAACTCCTTCCCAATCCAATCCTGAGACCCTTCCGATAGCAGCGACTTGATATCGCAATGCTTCTACCAAACCTGAGACCCTTCCTTTAGCATGAGATGTGATATCCAAATCCTTCACATTCCAATCCTGAGACCCTTCCTATAGCATGAGATGTGATATCTCAATGCTTCTAATACCAAACCTGAGATCCTTCCTATAACATGAGATGTGATATCCAATTCCTTCCCATTCCAAACCTGAGACCCTTCCTATTGGATGAGATGTGATATCCAACTCCTTCCCATTCCAACCCTGAGACCCTTCCTATAGCATGAGATGTGATGTCTCAATGCGTCTAATACCAAACCTGAGATCCTTCCTATAACATGAGATGTGATATCCAACTCCTTCCATTCCAATCCTGAGACCCGTCCTATAGCATGAGATGTGATATCTCAATGCTTATACCAAACCTGAGACCCTTCCTATAGCATGAGATGTGATATCCAACTGCTTCCCATTCCAATCCTGAGACCCTTCCTATAGCATGAGATGTGATATCTCAATGCTTCTAATACCAAACCTGAGATCCTTCCTCTAACATGAAATGTGATATCCAACTCCTTCCCTTTCCAAACCTAAGAGCCTATCTATAGCATGAGATGTGATATCCAAGTCCTTCACATTCCAACCCTTAGACCCTTCCTACAGCATGCAATATGATATCTCAATGATTCTAATAACAAACCTGAGACCCGTCCTATAACATGAGATGGGATATCCAACTCCTTCCCATTCCAATCCTGAGACACTTCCGATAGCAGAGATGTGATATCTCAATGCTTCTAATACCAAACCTGAGATCCTTCCGATAGCATGAGATGTGATATCTCAATGCTTCTAATACCAAACCTGAGATCCTTCCTATAACATGAGATGTGATATCCAAATCCTTCCCCTTCCAAACCTGAGACCCTCCCTTTAGCATGAGATGTGATATCTCAATGCCTCTAATACCAAACCTGAGATCCTTCCGATAGCATGAGATGTGATATCTCAATGCTTCTAATACCAAACCTGAGATCCTTCCTATAACATGAGATGTGATATCCAAATCCTTCCCATTCCATTCCTGAGACCCTTCTGATAGCATGAGATGTGATATCTCAATGCCTCTAATACCAAACCTGAGATCCTACCTCTAACATGAAATGAGTTATCCAACTCTTTCCCCTTCCAAACCTGAGAGCCTTCCTATAGCATGAGATGTGATATCCAAGTCCTTCCCATTCCAATACTGAGACCCTTCCTATAGCTTGAGATGTGATATCCAACTCCTTCCCATTCCAATTCTGAGACCCTTCCTATAGCATGAGATGTGATATCTCAATGCTTATACCAAACCTGAGAGCCTACCTATAGCATGAGATGTGATATCCAAGTCCATCCCATTCCAATCCTTAGACCCTTCCTACAGCATGCGATGTGATATCTCAATGATTATAATACCAAACCAGAGACTCTTCCTATAACATGAGATGGGATATCCAACTCCTTCCCATTCCAATTCTGAGACCCTTCCTATACTATGAGACTTGATATCTCAATGCTTCTAATACCAAACCTGAGACCCGTAATATAACATGAGATGTGATATCCAAATCCTTCCCCTTCCAAACCTTAGACCCTTCCTTTATCATGAGATGTGATATCCAACTCCTTCCCATTCCAATCCTGAGACCCTTCCGATATCATGAGATGTGATATCTCAAAGCTTCTAATATCAAACTTGAGACCCTCCCTATAGCATGAGATGTGATATCCAAGTCCTTCCCATTCCAATCCTGAGACCCTTCCTATAGCATGAGATGTGATATCTCAATGCTTCTAATACCAAACCTGAGACCCTTCCTATAACATGAGATGGGAATATCCAACTCCTTCCCATTCCAATCTTGAGACCCTTCCGATAGCAGAGATGTGATATCTCAATGCTTATACCAAACCTGAGATCCTTCCTTTAACATGAGATGTGATATCCAACTCCTTCCCATTCCAATCCTGAGACACTTCCTATAGCATGAGATGTGATATCTCACTGCTTATACCAAACCTGAGACCCTTCCCATAGCAGGAGATGTGATATCCAACTCCTTCCCATTCCAACCTGAGACACTTCCTATAGCATGAGAAGGGATATCCAACTCCTTCCCAATCCAAGCCTGAGACCCTTCCGATAGCAGAGATGTGATATCTCAATGCTTATACCAAACCTGAGACCCTTCCTATGGCATGAGATGTGATATCCAACTCCTTGCCATTCAAATCCTGAGACCCTTCCTATAGCATGAGAAGGGATATCCAACTCCTTCCCAATCCAATCCTGAGACCCTTCCGATAGCAGCGACTTGATATCTCAATGCTTCTACCAAACCTGAGACCCTTCCTTTAGCATGAGATGTGATATCCAAATCCTTCACATTCCAATCCTGAGACCCTTCCTATAGCATGAGATGTGATATCTCAATGCTTCTAATACCAAACCTGAGATCCTTCCTATAACATGAGATGTGATATCCAATTCCTTCCCATTCCAAACCTGAGACCCTTCCTATTGGATGAGATGTGATATCCAACTCCTTCCCATTCCAACCCTGAGACCCTTCCTATAGCATGAGATGTGATGTCTCAATGCGTCTAATACCAAACCTGAGATCCTTCCTATAACATGAGATGTGATATCCAACTCCTTCCATTCCAATCCTGAGACCCGTCCTATAGCATGAGATGTGATATCTCAATGCTTATACCAAACCTGAGACCCTTCCTATAGCATGAGATGTGATATCCAACTGCTTCCCATTCCAATCCTGAGACCCTTCCTATAGCATGAGATGTGATATCTCAATGCTTCTAATACCAAACCTGAGAT
The DNA here is from genome assembly GCF_040938575.1 of Ambystoma mexicanum. Classification (NCBI taxonomy): domain Eukaryota; kingdom Metazoa; phylum Chordata; class Amphibia; order Caudata; family Ambystomatidae; genus Ambystoma; species Ambystoma mexicanum. Next base: position 16,311,344 of record NW_027182444.1, read on the forward strand.
CCTTCCTCTAACATGAAATGTGATATCCAACTCCTTCCCTTTCCAAACCTAAGAGCCTATCTATAGCATGAGATGTGATATCCAAGTCCTTCACATTCCAACCCTTAGACCCTTCCTACAGCATGCAATATGATATCTCAATGATTCTAATAACAAACCTGAGACCCGTCCTATAACATGAGATGGGATATCCAACTCCTTCCCATTCCAATCCTGAGACACTTCCGATAGCAGAGATGTGATATCTCAATGCTTATACCAAACCTGAGACCCTTCCTATAACATGAGTTGTGATATCCAAATCCTTCCCGTTCCAAACCTGAGACCCTTCCTTTAGCATGAGATGTGATATCAAGCTCCTTCCCATTCCAATCCTGAGACACTTCCGATAGCATGAGATGTGATATCTCAATGCTTCTAATATCAAAACTGAGACCCTCCCTATAGCATGATATGTGATATCTAAGTCCTTCCCATTCCAATCCTGAGACCCTCCCTATAGCATGAGATGTGATATCCAACTCCTTCCCATTCCAATCCTGAGACCCTTCCTATAGCATGAGATATGATATCTCAATACTTCTAATACCAAACGTGAGATCCTTCCGATAACATGAGATGTGATATCCAAATCCTTCCCCTTCCAAACCTGAGACCCTCCCTTTAGCATGAAATGTGATATCCAACTCCTTCCTATTCCAATCCTGAGACTCTTCTGATAGCATGAGATGTGATAGCTCAATGCTTCTAATACCAAACCTGAGATCCTTCCGATAGCATGAGATGTGATATCTCAATGCTTCTAATACCAAACCTGAGATCCTTCCTATAACATGAGATGTGATATCCAAATCCTTCCCCTTCCAAACCTGAGACCCTCCCTTTAGCATGAGATGTGATATCTAACTCCTTCCCATTCCATTCCTGAGACCCTTCTGATAGCATGAGATGTGATATCTCAATGCCTCTAATACCAAACCTGAGATCCTACCTCTAACATGAAATGAGATATCCAACTCTTTCCCCTTCCAAACCTGAGAGCCTTCCGATAGCATGAGATGTGATAGCTCAATGCTTCTAATACCAAACCTGAGATCCTTCCGATAGCATGAGATGTGATATCTCAATGCTTCTAATATCAAAACTGAGACCCTCCCTATAGCATGATATGTGATATCTAAGTCCTTCCCATTCCAATCCTGAGACCCTCCCTATAGCATGAGATGTGATATCCAAGTCCTTCCCATTCCAATACTGAGACCCTTCCTATAGCTTGAGATGTGATATCCAACTCCTTCCCATTCCAATTCTGAGACCCTTCCTATAGCATGAGATGTGATATCTCAATGCTTATACCAAACCTGAGAGCCTACCTATAGCATGAGATGTGATATCCAAGTCCATCCCATTCCAATCCTTAGACCCTTCCTACAGCATGCGATGTGATATCTCAATGATTCTAATACCAAACCAGAGACTCTTCCTATAACATGAGATGGGATATCCAACTCCTTCCCATTCCAATTCTGAGACCCTTCCTATACTATGAGACTTGATATCTCAATGCTTCTAATACCAAACCTGAGACCCGTAATATAACATGAGATGTGATATCCAAATCCTTCCCCTTCCAAACCTTAGACCCTTCCTTTATCATGAGATGTAATATCCAACTCCTTCCCATTCCAATCCTGAGACCCTTCCGATATCATGAGATGTGATATCTCAAAGCTTCTAATATCAAACTTGAGACCCTCCCTATAGCATGAGATGTGATATCCAAGTCCTTCCCATTCCAATCCTGAGACCCTTCCTATAGCATGAGATGTGATATCTCAATGCTTCTAATACCAAACCTGAGACCCTTCCTATAACATGAGATGGGAATATCCAACTCCTTCCCATTCCAATCTTGAGACCCTTCCGATAGCAGAGATGTGATATCTCAATGCTTATACCAAACCTGAGATCCTTCCTATAACATGAGATGTGATATCCAACTCCTTCCCATTCCAATCCTGAGACACTTCCTATAGCATGTGATGTGATATCTCACTGCTTATACCAAACCTGAGACCCTTCCCATAGCAGGAGATGTGATATCCAACTCCTTCCCATTCCAATCCTCAGACCCTTCCTATAGCATGAGATGTGATATCTCAATGCTTCTAATGTCAAACTTGAGACCCTACCTATAGCATGAGATGTGATATCCAAGTCCTTCCCATTCCAATCCTGAGACCCTTCCTATAGCATGAGATGTGATATCTCAATGCTTCTAATACCAAACCTGAGATCCTTCCTATAACATGAGATGTGATATCCAATTCCTTCCCATTCCAAACCTGAGACCCTTCCTATTGGATGAGATGTGATATCCAACTCCTTCCCATTCCAACCCTGAGACCCTTCCTATAGCATGAGATGTGATGTCTCAATGCGTCTAATACCAAACCTGAGATCCTTCCTATAACATGAGATGTGATATCCAACTCCTTCCATTCCAATCCTGAGACCCGTCCTATAGCATGAGATGTGATATCTCAATGCTTATACCAAACCTGAGACCCTTCCTATAGCATGAAATGTGATATCCAACTGCTTCCCATTCCAATCCTGAGACCCTTCCTATAGCATGAGATGTGATATCTCAATGCTTCTAATACCAAACCTGAGATCCTTCCTCTAACATGAAATGTGATATCCAACCCCTTCCCTTTCCAAACCTAAGAGCCTATCTATAGCATGAGATGTGATATCCAAGTCCTTCACATTCCAACCCTTAGACCCTTCCTACAGCATGCAATATGATATCTCAATGATTCTAATAACAAACCTGAGACCCGTCCTATAACATGAGATGGGATATCCAACTCCTTCCCATTCCAATCCTGAGACACTTCCGATAGCAGAGATGTGATATCTCAATGCTTATACCAAACCTGAGACCCTTCCTATAACATGAGATGTGATATCCAAATCCTTCCCGTTCCAAACCTGAGACCCTTCCTTTAGCATGAGATGTGATATCCAGCTCCTTCCCATTCCAATCCTGAGACACTTCCGATAGCATGAGATGTGATATCTCAATGCTTCTAATATCAAAACTGAGACCCTCCCTATGGCATGATATGTGATATCTAAGTCCTTCCCATTCCAATCCTGAGACCCTCCCTATAGCATGAGATGTGATATCCAACTCCTTCCCATTCCAATCCTGAGACCCTTCCTATAGCATGAGATATGATATCTCAATACTTCTAATACCAAACGTGAGATCCTTCCGATAACATGAGATGTGATATCCAAATCCTTCCCCTTCCAAACCTGAGACCCTCCCTTTAGCATGAAATGTGATATCCAACTCCTTCCTATTCCAATCCTGAGACTCTTCTGATAGCATGAGATGTGATATCTCAATGCTTCTAATACCAAACCTGAGATCCTTCCGATAGCATGAGATGTGATATCTCAATGCTTCTTTTTTTTTTTTTTTTTTTTTAAACTTTTATTTTTAGCGGCACAAGGTTACATGGTGCAGGCAACAAGGGCACGAGTCCAGCCCGTGTAAAAGGCGTAACAATACAGTACATTTAACATGGTACATTGGTCACAGCAATACAAGGCAGTGGTCGCATGAAATATATACAAATAAGTGTGCACATAGTAGGGGTAATTACAGAGGGGTGGGAGACAAGCCAGAGCTGGAGGCACTTGTGCTTCTATTGTTAAGGTATGTGTTGAATTCTGTCCAGATGTTACGGGGACGAGATGTAGCAGGGAGCATGGATATGAATTCCTCCTCGCAATTGCGTGACCAGGTAAGCATATGGAGCCATTTCCGGTGAGCCGGAGGGGAGGGATTTTTCCAATTCTGAAGGACGCATTTCTTGGCAACCATACATGCAATATTCAAAAATCTAGCTGAACATCTAGTGTCATCGGTCGTCCAGGCGCCAAAGAGGACGGCCAGAGGATCTGGGTCAACAACAACCCCAATGATAGCAGAGAGAGTTTCTAGGATGCCCTCCCAGAAACCAAGCAGTTTGTTACAGGACCAAAACATGTGTAGGTGATCGGCCTCTGTCGCCCTGCAGCGGGGGCAGGGGCGTGTCGCAGTGTGAGCGAACCTAGAGGTTCTGTACGGAGTATAATAAAGTCTATTTAGGAGTTTGTACTGCATGGCGCGAAAACGGAAGTTGAGGGAGACTCGTTGGGTGTGCAGGCACATGTTCTCCCAGGCCCCATCTGATATTTCCAGGCCCAGGTCGTCGGCCCAATCATCGCGTGCCTTGAGGGTGGGAGTAGGGGAAGCAGCCTGAAATATCTTGTAGAGTGAGGAGACCACGCCGCGGGCGCCCCCTGAGTTGGCAATGTATGCGATGGCTGGGTTGTCTGGGGGCTCGTCCGGTGAATGTGGGCCATTTGGACCTAAACGCGGCCCGCAGTCTATAATATTGGAGGGTTTCCAAAGCGGTCCCGGTGTGACCCGGTTTCCAAGATCGGGGGTCAATAAAGCTGCCTTCAGGGTAGAAGTCCGTCAGTGCATGGTATCCCAGCTCCCCCCAGTGTCGGGCCAGCGCTGCGTCGTGTGTGGGCTCCAGGCCAGGAAAAGCCCACACGGGAAGCCACTTGTAGTATGGGAAGGCTCCAGGCGTCTGGGAAAGCATGCGAGACCAGGCCAAGAGGGTTGTGTAGAGAGGGTCGATAGGAGAGTCGGGTATGTATTGGTAATGCAGTAGCGCGGACATTAGGTCGATGCCGGTGGTCGCCAATCTCTCCAGTTTGACATGGGGACGCGTTGGTGCACCAGGATACCAGTGGGTGGCATGTTGGGCCTGAGCTGCGTGCCAGTAAAGTGATATATTCGGGGCTGTTAGTCCCCCTAGTTTGTATGGAAGTGTCATGTCCGTCCACTTTTTGCGTACTGCGCCCGCGTGCCAAAGGAACTGAGCAAACAGTGTGTGCAGTCTGGCAAAGTAGTTATTCCCAGGCCACACGGGTACGTTGCTAAATATGTAGAGAAGTTTGGGGAGCAGAATCATTTTAATGAGGGAGAGCCGACCAGCAATGGAGAGCGGGAGGGCACGCCACCTGAGGATTTTGGTTTCGGCCATGCGTGTTACCGCCGAGTAATTGTCAGCGAGAAGGGAGGACTTGGCCAAGGATATGTGCACGCCCAAATATCTAAAACCATTCGGTGACCAACGGAGGGGGTATTCAGAGGCAGGTTGCTGGGTGGCCTTAGTGAGCGGGAAAATCTCCGACTTAGAATAATTGATAGTGAAGCCGGAGTGAGTGCCTATGCGAGTAATGTCCCTTAGTATTGAGTCAAGGTGTGTTGCAGGGTCTCTGATGTATAAGAGAACATCGTCCGCATATAGGGATATAATTTCGGGGCTGTCCTTCAGTCTTATACCCTTGCGGGCGTGGTGAGCACGGACATAGTCTGCCATTGGTTCAATTGCTAAGGCGAACAGTATTGGAGAGAAGGGGCATCCCTGTCGGGTACCTCTGAACAGTGTGAAAAGATCAGAAGTTAGTGTATTGACCCTAACCCGTGCCACAGGAGAAGTGTAAAGTAATTTTATAAACTTAATCATGTTCGGGCCAATACCCATATTCTCAAGGACCAGCCAAGTGTATCTCCAGGAGACCATATCGAAGGCCTTCTGGGCGTCCAGTGTGACCGCCACTGCTTGTGCCTCTTGATCAATGCGGGACATTACATTAAACAGTCTCCTGATGTTGTGGGAGGTGGACCTGCCCGGTACACAGCCGGCCTGGTCATCATGGACCAGATATGTCATAATGGGCAGAAATCGGTTCGCTATAATTTTTGCAAAGATCTTTGTGTCGAGGTTCATTAGGGAGAGGGGTCTATAGGACCCACATTCGTCGTCGGGCTTATCGGGCTTGAGCAGCACCGTAATGACTGCCTCGCGCATAGAGAGGGGAAGAATAGAGACTCGGAGCGATTCATCCCAGACCTCGAGTAGCTTGGGGGCGAGTATAGCGACGTGTTCTTGATAGAAATCGGCGGTCAGACCGTCGGGCCCCGGGGCTTTGCCTTTGGGTAGGTCAGAGATGGCAGTTACTATCTCGTCAAGCGTGACTGGAGAGTCCAGATCGTCACGGGTAGCGGAGGAGATCTCAGTGGTGGGGATCGAGTCAAGGAGTTCCCGCATGTGCTGTTCAGTGTGCTCAGCAGGCTGGGAGTAGAGAGATCTGTAGAACTCGGTAAATGTGTTCAGGATTTGTAGGTCAGCCCATTGGGTATTACCCTGTTCATCTTTAAGTGAGGTGATTTGCGTTCGGCCAGATTCCCATTTAGTTAGTGTCGCTAACGTTCTCCCGGGCCTCTCTCCCTCACCATATTTCCTGGCCGCTTGAGGGCGACTAAGGAAATGTATCTCGCTGACGGCGAGTTTGTTGAAAGCCTGGAGTTCCTCAGAGATCTGGGCAAGAGTGGCGGGGTCGGCACCAGAGGCGCCCTGCAGTTCCAGTTGTTTCAGTTTGCTTTCTGAACGGCTCAGCGCTGTTCTGATTGATTTCAGCACCCCAGCTTCCCGGGAGATAGACATTCCCCTGATGTACACCTTAAAGGCGTCCCACCTCACGGCGGCAGAGGTATCTCGGAGAGTGTTTAGTTCGAAGAAAGACAGAATATCGTCGAGTATTTCAGCCTTAAATACCACATCTCGCAGGGCGTCGGATTTAAAACGCCAGGTGCTGAACGTCGGGACGGGTACTCCTAGTCTGGCTGTGAGTGTGATCGGGGCATGATCAGAAAGCGTGCGGGGTAAGATCTGGGAGCCCAACACCCCTCCCATGACACCTTTCGAGACAAGAAACAAGTCTATCCTAGAAGAGCTCCCATGCACTGATGAGTAGTAAGTGTAGTCTCTAAGATGTGGGTGTAGCGACCTCCAGGCATCGCAAATGTCGAGGGTCTTAATGTGAGAGTGCAACCTGCGTGCGGCGCTGGACAGAGGCCGTGGGTTGGATCCAGTCCTATCCAGGGCCGCATCAAGGATAAGATTCAGATCTCCCGCCCAAATGACCAGAGTTCCCACGTATCCCAGCAGTATAGTGGCGATCTTGTCAAAAAAATCAGGAGAATCGATATTGGGGCAATAGGTGTTGACGAGTAGATATTCTTTGTTGGCCAAAGTGCAATGTAGTATGACATAGCGTCCTTCAGGGTCAGTGTAGTTTTTATGCAGTGTGAACTTGATGGATTTATGGATCATGGTTAGAACCCCCCTGGATTGAGTGGAGTAGGAGGTAAAAAATCTAGTAGGTCCCCATGCCGGGGCCATTGTTCTGGGGATGTGGCCATTGGAGGGTGTCTCCTGCAGGAACAGTATCTTGCAATTATGTCTGTTGGCATATGCCATGATTTTGCGCGCCTTAGTGTGATTGCTTACCCCTCGGATATTCCATGACATTAAGACGGTTGCCATACCTGTGCCAGGTATCTCATTATGTAACACGTGTTCTCAATGAACGTCTCGGACCCAACAATAGTGTGCGCCCCAAGGGAAGGGGCAAAATTTACGACCGTGGCCCATTAGTGCCGGCCACATGCAACCCCGTGTGCCTTTTGTAGATAACACCCAGTTTGCCCCCCCCACCCTCACCACCAACCCATGATCAGCAGTGTACATCCCACCCATCTCCAACAGTGCACAGTCGGACCGACCCCAACTTGATCCAGCCTGTGCAAGAGCCCAACAGGGGCGAACCAAAAACAAAGAAATAGGAAGCAGTGCAATCGCAATGGGGTGCGCTATTGCCGTGTGTTAGCACGCTTGGGACACTAAGGCGTCCGTGAGAAAATAAACAGTGTTTGCGGTTTAGTGATGCATGTCACAGCCATTACCTGTGGCCGCGCCGGCCTGAATGCGAAATGGGGAGATATTGCATTTGATGAAGACAGGAATCAACATGATCACTATGAGTGGACCAACAACATGCAAAATAGAAAGTGCGTATCTGAGGGCTAAGGAGCTGTGAGTGCAGCCCGGAGAGCGTGAAAAGTAGGAATAAAACAGCAGGGTGGTAGTGCGGGCAGTCCATGGATGATGAAGCCCTCAGACCGCTCGAGTAGGCGGCGATCCGGGAGAGCAAGTTTCAAAATAAGTTCAGTCATTTTCCATATCATCTCCGGCAGGTGGATGCAGAGGGATGTGTGCCTCTATGAATTTCACCGCTTCTGAGGGCACCGTGAAGAAATAAAGTTTGTTGTTAAATGTGAACTTTAGACGGGCCGGGAACAGGATGGCGTATGGAATGCTTCTCTCCCTGAGCAGGTTCTTGACCCCGAGAAATTGGCGGCGCTCCTGCTGTACTGCAATCGAGAAGTCGGGGAAGATTCGGATCACCTGCGAGTCCAATCTGAGTTCACCCTTCTCCCGCGCAAGGCGGAGGATTTGGTCCCGATCTCTAAAACTCAGAATTTTGGCGATGATGGGCCGCGGGAAGTCTCCTGGTTTGGGGCGTGGGGCCAACGCCCTGTGGGCCCTTTCGATTGTGAAGAAGGGGGACAATTCTGGATTGCCCAATAGGTCTTTCAGGAGGTTCTCGACTGCGGATTCAAGTCGGCCCTTCAGTGCATTTTCCGGGACTCCAATGATGCGTATGTTATTCCTCCGTGATCTAGATTCGAGGTCGTCGCATTTAGCGCGCACTAGTTTCATGTCCGTGGCAAGGGTGGACACCGTGCTTTGCAGCGTGTTGATATTGTCCTCGTTGGAGCTGATCCTGTTTTCGGTTTCGGTGATACGCGACCCTTGTTGGTCCAGTTTGGTTCGTAGAGATGCCACATTTGCATTAATGTCATCTAGCTTCTCGTGAAAAGCTGCGAAGTTTCTGGCCATGGATTCCATAACGACCGTCAGGTCTGCGGGGGGGGCCTCTGCAGGGAGCGGTGCTTCGATTTGATCGCATGATGTATGGGCCGAGTCGGGCCTCGGGGTAGCCTTAGCAAACTTGTCCATGGCGCCAGATTTACCGGTGTTCCTGGACCTGTTGGACATCGTGGCGTGTTCCAGGGAGTCAGACTCGTGAGGTTATCGTGAGACGGGGCAATGCACCGGCGCGGCGTGGAGGACCTTAAAACCGAGTGCCGGAGGTAGCGGGCGAGAGGTTCGTTCTGACGGAGCCCCGCACGGCTCTTAGGGCGGCATACAGATAGACCCAAGGGGTTGTGGAGAAATGCCGCACATACAGGGCCCACCAGCTCCTCACCTCAGGCTCGGTTCGCAGTCGTTAGTTGGTTCAGGCCAGGAGCGTCTTCAGCGGAGTCTTCAGCAGAGCCTTCCGCGGCGCCGCGCCGGGTCGGCCCATGCGTATCGGCGTAGGCCGCACAGGCGGCCCCGTGCCCCGGCCCCGGCCCCAGTCGCAAAGCAGGTGGGCGCGGTGGCGATAGATAGGGAGGCGGCCCGCCGGGTCGTCAGCTGCGACGGAAGGAAGTCTGCGACACCGTCCGCGGCGTCGACCGGCAGCGCACGGGCCTGGTTCGAGGCACCGCGAACACAGGGTCAGAAGGTCCGATTCAGGGCCAGATTTCACAGGCGGGTGGCCCCGAGTGTCAGCTATGCGTGGGCCAAGTCCGGAGACGGGGCAGAGTAGCAAACCGCAGATGGAAGCAGATGTAAAGCGGCAGCACACGGAGCTGAAAGGCTAGGCAGCCATCTTGTCGGCTGCTCAACAGCGCCCCCCATCTCAATGCTTCTAATACCAAACCTGAGATCCTTCCTATAACATGAGATGTGATATCCAAATCCTTCCCCTTCCAAACCTGAGACCCTCCCTTTAGCATGAGATGTGATATCTAACTCCTTCCCATTCCATTCCTGAGACCCTTCTGATAGCATGAGATGTGATATCTCAATGCCTCTAATACCAAACCTGAGATCCTACCTCTAACATGAAATGAGATATCCAACTCTTTCCCCTTCCAAACCTGAGAGCCTTCCTATAGCAAGAGATGTGATATCCAAGTCCTTCCCATTCCAATACTGAGACCCTTCCTATAGCTTGAGATGTGATATCCAACTCCTTCCCATTCCAATTCTGAGACCCTTCCTATAGCATGAGATGTGATATCTCAATGCTTATACCAAACCTGAGAGCCTACCTATAGCATGAGATGTGATATCCAAGTCCATCCCATTCCAATCCTTAGACCCTTCCTACAGCATGCGATGTGATATCTCAATGATTCTAATACCAAACCAGAGACTCTTCCTATAACATGAGATGGGATATCCAACTCCTTCCCATTCCAATTCTGAGACCCTTCCTATACTATGAGACTTGATATCTCAATGCTTCTAATACCAAACCTGAGACCCGTAATATAACATGAGATGTGATATCCAAATCCTTCCCCTTCCAAACCTTAGACCCTTCCTTTATCATGAGATGTGATATCCAACTCCTTCCCATTCCAATCCTGAGACCCTTCCGATATCATGAGATGTGATATCTCAAAGCTTCTAATATCAAACTTGAGACCCTCCCTATAGCATGAGATGTGATATCCAAGTCCTTCCCATTCCAATCCTGAGACCCTTCCTATAGCATGAGATGTGATATCTCAATGCTTCTAATACCAAACCTGAGACCCTTCCTATAACATGAGATGGGAATATCCAACTCCTTCCCATTCCAATCTTGAGACCCTTCCGATAGCAGAGATGTGATATCTCAATGCTTATACCAAACCTGAGATCCTTCCTATAACATGAGATGTGATATCCAACTCCTTCCCATTCCAATCCTGAGACACTTCCTATAGCATGAGATGTGATATCTCACTGCTTATACCAAACCTGAGACCCTTCCCATAGCAGGAGATGTGATATCCAACTCCTTCCCATTCCAATCCTCAGACCCTTCCTATAGCATGAGATGTGATATCTCAATGCTTCTAATGTCAAACTTGAGACCCTACCTATAGCATGAGATGTGATATCCAAGTCCTTCCCATTCCAATCCTAAGACACTTCCTATAGCATGAGATGTGATATCTCAATGCTTCTAATACCAAACTTGAGACTCTTCCTATAACATGAGATGGGATATCCAACTCCTTCCCATTCCAATCCTGAGACCCTTTTGATAGCAGAGATGTGATATCTCAATGTTTATACCAAACCCGAGACCCTTCCTACGGCATGAGATGTCATATTCAACTCCTTCCCATTCCAATCCTGAGACCCTTCCTATAGCATGAGATTTGATATCCAACTCCTTCCCATTCCAATCCTGAGACCCTTCCTATAGCATGAGATGTGATGTCTCAATGCTTCTAATACCAAACCTGAGATCCTTCCTATAACATGAGATGTGATATCCAACTCCTTCCATTCCAATCCTGAGACCCTTCCTATAGCATGAGATGTGATATCTCAATGCTTATACCAAACCTGAGACCCTTCCTATAGCATGAGATGTGATATCCAACTCCTTCCCATTCCAATCCTGAGACCCTTCCTATAGCATGAGATGTGATATCTCAATGCTTCTAATACCAAACCTGAGATCCTTCCTCTAACATGAAATGTGAGATCCAACTCCTTCCCTTTCCAAACCTAAGAGCCTATCTATAGCATGAGATGTGATATCCAAGTCCTTCACATTCCAACCCTTAGACCCTTCCTACAGCATGCAATATGATATCTCAATGATTCCAATAACAAACCTGAGACCCGTCCTATAACATGAGATGGGATATCCAACTCCTTCCCATTCCAATCCTGAGACACTTCCGATAGCAGAGATGTGATATCTCAATGTTTATACCAAACCTGAGACCCTTCCTATAACATGAGATGTGATATCCAACTCCTTCCCGTTCCAAACCTGAGACCCTTCCTTTAGCATGAGATGTGATATCCAGCTCCTTCCCATTCCAATCCTGAGACACTTCCGATAGCATGAGATGTGATATCTCAATGCTTCTAATATCAAAACTGAGACCCTCCCTATAGCATGATATGTGATATCTAAGTCCTTCCCATTCCAATCCTGAGACCCTTCCTATAGCATGAGATGTGATATCTCAATGCTTCTACCAAACCTGAGACCCTTCCTTTAGCATGAGATGTGATATCCAACTCCTTCCCATTCCAATCCTGAGACCCTTCCTATAGCATGAGATGTGATATCTCAATACTTCTAATACCAAACCTGAGATCCTTCCAATAACATGAGATGTGATATCTCAATACTTCTAATACCAAACCTGAGATCCATCCTATAACATTAGATGTGATATCCAACTCCTTCCCTTTCCAAACCTGAGAGCCGTTCTATAGCATGAGATGTGATATCCAGGTCCTTCCCATTCCAATCCTTAGACCCTTCCTACAGCATGCAATATGATATCTCAATGCTTATACCAAACCTGAGAAACTTCCTATGGCCTGAGATGTCATGGCCTGAGATGTCATATACAACTCCTTCCCATTCCAATCCTGAGACCCTTCCTTTAGCATGAGATGTGATATCTCAATGCTTATACCAAATCTGAGACCCTTCCTATAGCATGAGATGTGATATCCAATTCCTTCCCATTCCAATCCTGAGACCCTCCCTATAGCATGAGATGTGATATCTCAATGCTTATACCAAACCTGAGAGCCTACCTATAACATGAGATGTGATATCCAAGTCCATCCCATTCCAATCCTTAGACCCTTCCTACAGCATGCGATGTGATATCTCAATGATTCTAATACCAAACCAGAGACTCTTCCTATAACATGAGATGGGATATCCAACTCCTTCCCATTCCAATCCTGAGCCGCTTCCGATAGCAGAGATGTGATATCTCAATGCTTATACCAAACCTGAGACCCTTCCTATAACATGAGATGTGATATCCAACTCCTTCCCGTTCCAAACCTGAGACACTAACTATAGCATATGTGATATCCAACTCCTTCCCATTCCAATCCTGAGACCCTTCCTATAGCATGAGATATGATATCTCAATACTTCTAATACCAAACGTGAGATCCTTCCGATAACATGAGATGTGATATCCAAATCCTTCCCCTTCCAAACCTGAGACCCTCCCTATAGCATGAAATGTGATATCCAACTCCTTCCTATTCCAATCCTGAGACTCTTCTGATAGCATGAGATGTGATATCTCAATGCTTCTAATACCAAACCTGAGATCCTTCCGATAGCATGAGATGTGATATCTCAATGCTTCTAATACCAAACCTGAGATCCTTCCTATAACATGAGATGTGATATCCAAATCCTTCCCCTTCCAAACCTGAGACCCTCCCTTTAGCATGAGATGTGATATCTAACTCCTTCCCATTCCATTCCTGAGACCCTTCTGATAGCATGAGATGTGATATCTCAATGCTTCTAATACCAAACCTGAGATCCTACCTCTAACATGAAATGAGATATCCAACTCTTTCCCCTTCCAAACCTGAGAGCCTTCCTATAGCATGAGATGTGATATCCAAGTCCTTCCCATTCCAATACTGAGACCCTTCCTATAGCTTGAGATGTGATATCCAACTCCTTCCCATTCCAATTCTGAGACCCTTCCTATAGCATGAGATGTGATATCTCAATGCTTATACCAAACCTGAGAGCCTACCTATAGCATGAGATGTGATATCCAAGTCCATCCCATTCCAATCCTTAGACCCTTCCTACAGCATGCGATGTGATATCTCAATGATTCTAATACCAAACCAGAGACTCATCCTATAACATGAGATGGGATATCCAACTCCTTCCCATTCCAATTCTGAGACCCTTCCTATACTATGAGACTTGATATCTCAATGCTTCTAATACCAAACCTGAGACCCGTAATATAACATGAGATGTGATATCCAAATCCTTCCCCTTCCAAACCTTAGACCCTTCCTTTATCATGAGATGTGATATCCAACTCCTTCCCATTCCAATCCTGAGACCCTTCCGATATCATGAGATGTGATATCTCAAAGCTTCTAATATCAAACTTGAGACCCTCCCTATAGCATGAGTTGTGATATCCAAGTCCTTCCCATTCCAATCCTGAGACCCTTCCTATAGCATGAGATGTGATATCTCAATGCTTCTAATACCAAACCTGAGACCCTTCCTATAACATGAGATGGGAATATCCAACTCCTTCCCATTCCAATCTTGAGACCCTTCCGATAGCAGAGATGTGATATCTCAATGCTTATACCAAACCTGAGACCCTTCCCATAGCAGGAGATGTGATATCCAACTCCTTCCCATTCCAATCCTCAGACCCTTCCTATAGCATGAGATGTGATATCTCAATGCTTCTAATGTCAAACTTGAGACCCTACCTATAGCATGAGATGTGATATCCAAGTCCTTCCCATTCCAATCCTGAGACCCTTCCTATAGCATGAGATGTGATATCTCAATGCTTCTAATACCAAACCTGAGATCCTTCCTATAACATGAGATGTGATATCCAATTCCTTCCCATTCCAAACCTGAGACCCTTCCTATTGGATGAGATGTGATATCCAACTCCTTCCCATTCCAACCCTGAGACCCTTCCTATAGCATGAGATGTGATGTCTCAATGCGTCTAATACCAAACCTGAGATCCTTCCTATAACATGAGATGTGATATCCAACTCCTTCCATTCCAATCCTGAGACCCGTCCTATAGCATGAGATGTGATATCTCAATGCTTATACCAAACCTGAGACCCTTCCTATAGCATGAAATGTGATATCCAACTGCTTCCCATTCCAATCCTGAGACCCTTCCTATAGCATGAGATGTGATATCTCAATGCTTCTAATACCAAACCTGAGATCCTTCCTCTAACATGAAATGTGATATCCAACCCCTTCCCTTTCCAAACCTAAGAGCCTATCTATAGCATGAGATGTGATATCCAAGTCCTTCACATTCCAACCCTTAGACCCTTCCTACAGCATGCAATATGATATCTCAATGATTCTAATAACAAACCTGAGACCCGTCCTATAACATGAGATGGGATATCCAACTCCTTCCCATTCCAATCCTGAGACACTTCCGATAGCAGAGATGTGATATCTCAATGCTTATACCAAACCTGAGACCCTTCCTATAACATGAGATGTGATATCCAAATCCTTCCCGTTCCAAACCTGAGACCCTTCCTTTAGCATGAGATGTGATATCCAGCTCCTTCCCATTCCAATCCTGAGACACTTCCGATAGCATGAGATGTGATATCTCAATGCTTCTAATATCAAAACTGAGACCCTCCCTATAGCATGATATATGATATCTAAGTCCTTCCCATTCCAATCCTGAGACCCTCCCTATAGCATGAGATGTGATATCCAACTCCTTCCCATTCCAATCCTGAGACCCTTCCTATAGCATGAGATATGATATCTCAATACTTCTAATACCAAACGTGAGATCCTTCCGATAACATGAGATGTGATATCCAAATCCTTCCCCTTCCAAACCTGAGACCCTCCCTTTAGCATGAAATGTGATATCCAACTCCTTCCTATTCCAATCCTGAGACTCTTCTGATAGCATGAGATGTGATATCTCAATGCTTCTAATACCAAACCTGAGATCCTTCCGATAGCATGAGATGTGATATCTCAATGCTTCTAATACCAAACCTGAGATCCTTCCTATAACATGAGATGTGATATCCAAATCCTTCCCCTTCCAAACCTGAGACCCTCCCTTTAGCATGAGATGTGATATCTAACTCCTTCCCATTCCATTCCTGAGACCCTTCTGATAGCATGAGATGTGATATCTCAATGCCTCTAATACCAAACCTGAGATCCTACCTCTAACATGAAATGAGATATCCAACTCTTTCCCCTTCCAAACCTGAGAGCCTTCCTATAGCATGAGATGTGATATCCAAGTCCTTCCCATTCCAATACTGAGACCCTTCCTATAGCTTGAGATGTGATATCCAACTCCTTCCCATTCCAATTCTGAGACCCTTCCTATAGCATGAGATGTGATATCTCAATGCTTATACCAAACCTGAGAGCCTACCTATAGCATGAGATGTGATATCCAAGTCCATCCCATTCCAATCCTTAGACCCTTCCTACAGCATGCGATGTGATATCTCAATGATTCTAATACCAGACCAGAGACTCTTCCTATAACATGAGATGGGATATCCGACTCCTTCCCATTCCAATTCTGAGACCCTTCCTATACTATGAGACTTGATATCTCAATGCTTCTAATACCAAACCTGAGACCCGTAATATAACATGAGATGTGATATCCAAATCCTTCCCCTTCCAAACCTTAGACCCTTCCTTTATCATGAGATGTGATATCCAACTCCTTCCCATTCCAATCCTGAGACCCTTCCGATATCATGAGATGTGATATCTCAAAGCTTCTAATATCAAACTTGAGACCCTCCCTATAGCATGAGATGTGATATCCAAGTCCTTCCCATTCCAATCCTGAGACCCTTCCTATAGCATGAGATGTGATATCTCAATGCTTCTAATACCAAACCTGAGACCCTTCCTATAACATGAGATGGGAATATCCAACTCCTTCCCATTCCAATCTTGAGACCCTTCCGATAGCAGAGATGTGATATCTCAATGCTTATACCAAACCTGAGATCCTTCCTATAACATGAGATGTGATATCCAACTCCTTCCCATTCCAATCCTGAGACACTTCCTATAGCATGAGATGTGATATCTCACTGCTTATACCAAACCTGAGACCCTTCCCATAGCAGGAGATGTGATATCCAACTCCTTCCCATTCCAATCCTCAGACCCTTCCTATAGCATGAGATGTGATATCTCAATGCTTCTAATGTCAAACTTGAGACCCTACCTATAGCATGAGATGTGATATCCAAGTCCTTCCCATTCCAATCCTAAGACACTTCCTATAGCATGAGATGTGATATCTCAATGCTTCTAATACCAAACTTGAGACTCTTCCTATAACATGAGATGGGATATCCAACTCCTTCCCATTCCAATCCTGAGACCCTTTTGATAGCAGAGATGTGATATCTCAATGTTTATACCAAACCTGAGACCCTTCCTACGGCATGAGATGTCATATTCAACTCCTTCCCATTCCAATCCTGAGACCCTTCCTATAGCATGAGATGTGATGTCTCAATGCTTCTAATACCAAACCTGAGATCCTTCCTATAACATGAGATGTGATATCCAACTCCTTCCATTCCAATCCTGAGACCCTTCCTATAGCATGAGATGTGATATCTCAATGCTTATACCAAACCTGAGACCCTTCCTATAGCATGAGATGTGATATCCAACTCCTTCCCATTCCAATCCTGAGACCCTTCCTATAGCATGAGATGTGATATCTCAATGCTTCTAATACCAAACCTGAGATCCTTCCTCTAACATGAAATGTGAGATCCAACTCCTTCCCTTTCCAAACCTAAGAGCCTATCTATAGCATGAGATGTGATATCCAAGTCCTTCACATTCCAACCCTTAGACCCTTCCTACAGCATGCAATATGATATCTCAATGATTCCAATAACATACCTGAGACCCGTCCTATAACATGAGATGGGAAATCCAACTCCTTCCCATTCCAATCCTGAGACACTTCCGATAGCAGAGATGTGATATCTCAATGTTTATACCAAACCTGAGACCCTTCCTATAACATGAGATGTGATATCCAATTCCTTCCCGTTCCAAACCTGAGACCCTTCCTTTAGCATGAGATGTGATATCCAGCTCCTTCCCATTCCAATCCTGAGACACTTCCGATAGCATGAGATGTGATATCTCAATGCTTCTAATATCAAAACTGAGACCCTCCCTATAGCATGATATGTGATATCTAAGTCCTTCCCATTCCAATCCTGAGACCCTTCCTATAGCATGAGATGTGATATCTCAATGCTTCTACCAAACCTGAGACCCTTCCTTTAGCATGAGATGTGATATCCAACTCCTTCCCATTCCAATCCTGAGACCCTTCCTATAGCATGAGATGTGATATCTCAATACTTCTAATACCAAACCTGAGATCCTTCCGATAACATGAGATGTGATATCTCAATACTTCTAATACCAAACCTGAGATCCATCCTATAACATGAGATGTGATATCCAACTCCTTCCCTTTCCAAACCTGAGAGCCGTTCTATAGCATGAGATGTGATATCCAGGTCCTTCCCATTCCAATCCTTAGACCCTCCCTACAGCATGCAATATGATATCTCAATGCTTATACCAAACCTGAGAACCTTCCTATGGCCTGAGATGTCATGGCCTGAGATGTCATATACAACTCCTTCCCATTCCAATCCTGAGACCCTTCCTTTAGCATGAGATGTGATATCTCAATGCTTATACCAAATCTGAGACCCTTCCTATAGCATGAGATGTGATATCCAATTCCTTCCCATTCCAATCCTGAGACCCTCCCTATAGCATGAGATGTGATATCTCAATGCTTATACCAAACCTGAGAGCCTACCTATAACATGAGATGTGATATCCAAGTCCATCCCATTCCAATCCTTAGACCCTTCCTACAGCATGCGATGTGATATCTCAATGATTCTAATACCAAACCAGAGACTCTTCCTATAACATGAGATGGGATATCCAGCTCCTTCCCATTCCAATCCTGAGCCGCTTCCGATAGCAGAGATGTGATATCTCAATGCTTATACCAAACCTGAGACCCTTCCTATAACATGAGATGTGATATCCAACTCCTTCCCGTTCCAAACCTGAGACACTAACTATAGCATATGTGATATCCAACTCCTTCCCATTCCAAACATGAGACCCTTCCTATAGCAAGAAAGTAATATCCAAATCCTTCCCATTCCAATCCTGAGACCCTTCCTATAACATGAGATGTGATATCCAACTCCTTCCCATTCCAACCTGAGACACTTCCTAAAGCATGAGAAGGGATATCCAACTCCTTCCCAATCCAATCCTGAGACCCTTCCGATAGCAGAGATGTGATATCTCAATGCTTATTCCAAACCTGAGACCCTTCCTATGGCATGAGATGTGATATCCAACTCCTTGCCATTCAAATCCTGAGACCCTTCCTATAGCATGAGAAGGGATATCCAACTCCTTCCCAATCCAATCCTGAGACCCTTCCGATAGCAGCGACGTGATATCTCAATGCTTCTACCAAACCTGAGACCCTTCCTTTAGCATGAGATGTGATATCCAAATCCTTCACATTCCAATCCTGAGACCCTTCCTATAGCATGAGATGTGATATCTCAATGCTTCTAATACCAAACCTGAGATCCTTCCTATAACATGAGATGTGATATCCAATTCCTTCCCATTCCAAACCTGAGACCCTTTCTATTGGATGAGATGTGATATCCAACTCCTTCCCATTCCAACCCTGAGACCCTTCCTATAGCATGAGATGTGATGTCTCAATGCGTCTAATACCAAACCTGAGATCCTTCCTATAACATGAGATGTGATATCCAACTCCTTCCATTCCAATCCTGAGACCCGTCCTATAGCATGAGATGTGATATCTCAATGCTTATACCAAACCTGAGACCCTTCCTATAGCATGAGATGTGATATCCAACTGCTTCCCATTCCAATCCTGAGACCCTTCCTATAGCATGAGATGTGATATCTCAATGCTTCTAATACCAAACCTGAGATCCTTCCTCTAACATGAAATGTGATATCCAACTCCTTCCCTTTCCAAACCTAAGAGCCTATCTATAGCATGAGATGTGATATCCAAGTCCTTCACATTCCAACCCTTAGACCCTTCCTACAGCATGCAATATGATATCTCAATGATTCTAATAACAAACCTGAGACCCGTCCTATAACATGAGATGGGATATCCAACTCCTTCCCATTCCAATCCTGAGACACTTCCGATAGCAGAGATGTGATATCTCAATGCTTATACCAAACCTGAGACCCTTCCTATAACATGAGATGTGATATCCAAATCCTTCCCGTTCCAAACCTGAGACCCTTCCTTTAGCATGAGATGTGATATCCAGCTCCTTCCCATTCCAATCCTGAGACACTTCCGATAGCATGAGATGTGATATCTCAATGCTTCTAATATCAAAACTGAGACCCTCCCTATAGCATGATATGTGATATCTAAGTCCTTCCCATTCCAATCCTGAGACCCTCCCTATAGCATGAGATGTGATATCCAACTCCTTCCCATTCCAATCCTGAGACCCTTCCTATAGCATGAGATATGATATCTCAATACTTCTAATACCAAACGTGAGATCCTTCCGATAACATGAGATGTGATATCCAAATCCTTCCCCTTCCAAACCTGAGACCCTCCCTTTAGCATGAAATGTGATATCTAACTCCTTCCTATTCCAATCCTGAGACTCTTCTGATAGCATGAGATGTGATATCTCAATGCTTCTAATACCAAACCTGAGATCCTTCCTATAACATGAGATGTGATATCCAAATCCTTCCCCTTCCAAACCTGAGACCCTCCCTTTAGCATGAGATGTGATATCTAACTCCTTCCCATTCCATTCCTGAGACCCTTCTGATAGCATGAGATGTGATATCTCAATGCCTCTAATACCAAACCTGAGATCCTACCTCTAACATGAAATGAGATATCCAACTCTTTCCCCTTCCAAACCTGAGAGCCTTCCTATAGCATGAGATGTGATATCCAAGTCCTTCCCATTCCAATACTGAGACCCTTCCTACAGCTTGAGATGTGATATCCAACTCCTTCCCATTCCAATTCTGAGACCCTTCCTATAGCATGAGATGTGATATCTCAATGCTTATACCAAACCTGAGAGCCTACCTATAGCATGAGATGTGATATCCAAGTCCATCCCATTCCAATCCTTAGACCCTTCCTACAGCATGCGATGTGATATCTCAATGATTCTAATACCAAACCAGAGACTCTTCCTATAACATGAGATGGGATATCCAACTCCTTCCCATTCCAATTCTGAGACCCTTCCTATACTATGAGACTTGATATCTCAATGCTTCTAATACCAAACCTGAGACCCGTAATATAACATGAGATGTGATATCCAAATCCTTCCCCTTCCAAACCTTAGACCCTTCCTTTATCATGAGATGTGATATCCAACTCCTTCCCATTCCAATCCTGAGACCCTTCCGATATCATGAGATGTGATATCTCAAAGCTTCTAATATCAAACTTGAGACCCTCCCTATAGCATGAGATGTGATATCCAAGTCCTTCCCATTCCAATCCCGAGACCCTTCCTATAGCATGAGATGTGATATCTCAATGCTTCTAATATCAAACCTGAGACCCTTCCTATAACATGAGATGGGAATATCCAACTCCTTCCCATTCCAATCTTGAGACCCTTCCGATAGCAGAGATGTCATATCTCAATGCTTATACCACACCTGAGATCCTTCCTATAACATGAGATGTGATATCCAACTCCTTCCCATTCCAATCCTGAGACACTTCCTATAGCATGAGATGTGATATCTCACTGCTTATACCAAACCTGAGACCCTTCCCATAGCAGGAGATGTGATATCCAACTCCTTCCCATTCCAATCCTCAGACCCTTCCTATAGCATGAGATGTGATATCTCAATGCTTCTAATGTCAAACTTGAGACCCTACCTATAGCATGAGATGTGATATCCAAGTCCTTCCCATTCCAATCCTGAGACACTTCCTATAGCATGAGATGTGATATCTCAATGCTTCTAATACCAAACCTGAGACTCTTCCTATAACATGAGATGGGATATCCAACTCCTTCCAATTCCAATCCTGAGACCCTTTTGATAGCAGAGATGTGATATCTCAATGTTTATACCAAACCTGAGACCCTTCCTACGGCATGAGATGTCATATTCAACTCCTTCCCATTCCAATACTGAGACCCTTCCTATAGCATGAGATTTGATATCCAACTCGTTCCCATTCCAATCCTGAGACCCTTCCTATAGCATGAGATGTGATGTCTCAATGCTTCTAATACCAAACCTCAGATCCTTCCTATAACATGAGATGTGATATCCAACTCCTTCCATTCCAATCCTGAGACCCTTCCTATAGCATGAGATGTGATATCTCAATGCTTATACCAAACCTGAAACCCTTCCTATAGCATGAGATGTGATATCCAACTCCTTCCCATTCCAATCCTGAGACCCTTCCTATAGCCTGAGATGTGATATCTCAATGCCTCTAATACCAAACCTGAGATCCTTCCTCTAACATGAAATGTGATATCCAACTCCTTCACTTTCCAAACCTGAGAGCCTATCTATAGCATGAGATGTGATATCCAAGTCCTTCGCATTCCAATCCTTAGACCCTTCCTACAGCATGCAATATGATATCTCAATGATTCTAATAAAAAACCTGAGACCCGTCCTATAACATGAGATGGGATATCCAACTCCTTCCCATTCCAATCCTGAGACACTTCCGATAGCAGAGATGTGATATCTCAATGTTTATACCAAACCTGAGACCCTTCCTATAACATGAGATGTGATATCCAACTCCTTCCCGTTCCAAACCTGAGACCCTTCCTTTAGCATGAGATGTGATATCCAGCTCCTTCCCATTCCAATCCTGAGACACTTCCGATAGCATGAGATGTGATATCTCAATGCTTCTAATATCAAAACTGAGACTCTCCCTATAGCATGATATGTGATATCTAAGTCCTTCCCATTCCAATCCTGAGACCCTTCCTATAGCATGATATGTGATATCTAAATACTTCTAATACCAAACCTGAGATCCTTCCGATAACATGAGATGTGATATCTCAATACTTCTAATACCAAACCTGAGATCCATCCTATAACATGAGATGTGATATCCAAATCCTTCCCCTTCCAAACCTGAGACCCTCCCTTTAGCATGAGATGTGATATCCAACTCCTTCCCATTCCAATCCGGAGACCCTTCTGATAGCATAAGATATGATATCTCAATGCTTCTATACCAAACCTGAGATCCTTCCGATAGCATGAGATGTGATATCTCAATACTTCTAATACCAAACCTGAGATCCTTCCTATAACATGAGATGTGATATCCAAATCCTTATCTTCCAAACCTGAGACCCTCCTTTTACCATGAGATGTGATATCCAACTCCTTCCCATTCCAATCCTGAGACTCTTCTGATAGCATAAGATATGATATCTCAATGCTTCTATACCAAACCTGAGATCCTTCTGATAGCATGAGATGTGATATCTCAATGCTTCTAATACCAAACCTGAGATCCTACCTCTAACATGAAATGTGATATCCAACTCTTTCCCCTTGCAAACCTGAGAGCCTTCCTATAGCATGAGATGTGATATCCAAGTCCTTCCCATTCCAATCCTGAGACCCTTCCTATAACATGAGATGTGATATCTAACTCCTTCCAAATCCAATCCCGATACCCTTCCGATAGCATGAGATGTGATAACCCAATGCTTCTACCAAACCTGAGACCCATATTATGGCATGAGATGTGATATCAAACTCCTTCCCATTCTAATCCTGAGACCCTTCCTATAGCTTGAAATGTGATATCCAACTCCTTCCCATTCCAATTCTGAGACCCTTCCTATACCATGAGACTTGATATCTCAATGCTTCTAACACCAAACCTGAGACCCGTCCTATAACATGAGATGTGATATCCAAATCTTTCCCCTTCCAAACCTTAGACCCTTCCTTTATCATGAGATGTGATATCCAACTCCTTCCCATTCCAATCTTGAGACCCTTCCGATATCATGAAATGTGATATCTCAATGCTTCTATCAAACTTGAGACCCTCCCTATAGCATGAGATGTGATATCCAACTCCTTCCCATTCCAATCCTGAGACCCTTCTGATAGCATAAGATATAATATCTCAATGCTTCTATACCAAACCTGAGATCCTTCCGATAGCATGAGATGTGATATCTCAATACTTCTAATACCAAACCTGAGATCCTTCCTATAACATGAGATGTGATATCCAAATCCTTATCTTCCAAACCTGAGACCCTCCCTTTACCATGAGATGTGATATTCAACTCCTTCCCATTCCAATCCTGAGACTCTTCTGATAGCATAAGATATGATATCTCAATGCTTCTATACCAAACCTGAGATCCTTCTGATAGCATGAGATGTGATATCTCAATGCTTCTAATACCAAACCTGAGATCCTACCTCTAACATGAAATGTGATATCCAACTCTTTCCCCTTGGAAACCTGAGAGCCTTCCTATAGCATGAGATGTGATATCCAAGTCCTTCCCATTCCAATCCTGAGACCCTTCCTATAACATGAGATGTGATATCCAACTCCTTCCCATTCCAACCTGAGACCCTTCCTATAGCATGAGATGGGATATCCAACTCCTTCCAAATCCAATCCCGATACCCTTCCGATAGCATGAGATGTGATAACCCAATGCTTCTACCAAACCTGAGACCCATATTATGGCATGAGATGTGATATCAAACTCCTTCCCATTCTAATCCTGAGACCCTTCCGATATCATGAGATGTGATATCTCAAAGCTTCTAATATCAAACTTGAGACCCTCCCTATAGCATGAGATGTGATATCCAAGTCCTTCCCATTCCAATCCTGAGACCCTTCCTATAGCATGAGATGTGATATCTCAATGCTTCTAATACCAAACCTGAGACCCTTCCTATAACATGAGATGGGAATATCCAACTCCTTCCCATTCCAATCTTGAGACCCTTCCGATAGCAGAGATGTGATATCTCAATGCTTATACCAAACCTGAGATCCTTCCTATAACATGAGATGTGATATCCAACTCCTTCCCATTCCAATCCTGAGACACTTCCTATAGCATGAGATGTGATATCTCACTGCTTATACCAAACCTGAGACCCTTCCCATAGCAGGAGATGTGATATCCAACTCCTTCCCATTCCAATCCTCAGACCCTTCCTATAGCATGAGATGTGATATCTCAATGCTTCTAATGTCAAACTTGAGACCCTACCTATAGCATGAGATGTGATATCCAAGTCCTTCCCATTCCAATCCTAAGACACTTCCTATAGCATGAGATGTGATATCTCAATGCTTCTAATACCAAACTTGAGACTCTTCCTATAACATGAGATGGGATATCCAACTCCTTCCCATTCCAACCCTGAGACCCTTCCTATAGCATGAGATGTGATATCTCAATGCTTATACCAAACCTGAGACCCTTCCTATAGCATGAAATGTGATATCCAACTGCTTCCCATTCCAATCCTGAGACCCTTCCTATAGCATGAGATGTGATATCTCAATGCTTCTAATACCAAACCTGAGATCCTTCCTCTAACATGAAATGTGATATCCAACTCCTTCCCTTTCCAAACCTAAGAGCCTATCTATAGCATGAGATGTGATATCCAAGTCCTTCACATTCCAACCCTTAGACCCTTCCTACAGCATGCAATATGATATCTCAATGATTCTAATAACAAACCTGAGACCCGTCCTATAACATGAGATGGGATATCCAACTCCTTCCCATTCCAATCCTGAGACACTTCCGATAGCAGAGATGTGATATCTCAATGCTTATACCAAACCTGAGACCCTTCCTATAACATGAGATGTGATATCCAAATCCTTCCCGTTCCAAACCTGAGACCCTTCCTTTAGCATGAGATGTGATATCCAGCTCCTTCCCATTCCAATCCTGAGACACTTCCGATAGCATGAGATGTGATATCTCAATGCTTCTAATATCAAAACTGAGACCCTCCCTATAGCATGATATGTGATATCTAAGTCCTTCCCATTCCAATCCTGAGACCCTCCCTATAGCATGAGATGTGATATCCAACTCCTTCCCATTCCAATCCTGAGACCCTTCCTATAGCATGAGATATGATATCTCAATACTTCTAATACCAAACGTGAGATCCTTCCGATAACATGAGATGTGATATCCAAATCCTTCCCCTTCCAAACCTGAGACCCCCCTTTAGCATGAAATGTGATATCCAACTCCTTCCTATTCCAATCCTGAGACTCTTCTGATAGCATGAGATGTGATATCTCAATGCTTCTAATACCAAACCTGAGATCCTTCCGATAGCATGAGATGTGATATCTCAATGCTTCTAATACCAAACCTGAGATCCTTCCTATAACATGAGATGTGATATCCAAATCCTTCCCCTTCCAAACCTGAGACCCTCCCTTTAGCATGAGATGTGATATCTAACTCCTTCCCATTCCATTCCTGAGACCCTTCTGATAGCATGAGATGTGATATCTCAATGCCTCTAATACCAAACCTGAGATCCTACCTCTAACATGAAATGAGATATCCAACTCTTTCCCCTTCCAAACCTGAGAGCCTTCCTATAGCATGAGATGTGATATCCAAGTCCTTCCCATTCCAATACTGAGACCCTTCCTATAGCTTGAGATGTGATATCCAACTCCTTCCCATTCCAATTCTGAGACCCTTCCTATAGCATGAGATGTGATATCTCAATGCTTATACCAAACCTGAGAGCCTACCTATAGCATGAGATGTGATATCCAAGTCCATCCCATTCCAATCCTTAGACCCTTCCTACAGCATGCGATGTGATATCTCAATGATTCTAATACCAAACCAGAGACTCTTCCTATAACATGAGATGGGATATCCAACTCCTTCCCATTCCAATTCTGAGACCCTTCCTATACTATGAGACTTGATATCTCAATGCTTCTAATACCAAACCTGAGACCCGTAATATAACATGAGATGTGATATCCAAATCCTTCCCCTTCCAAACCTTAGACCCTTCCTTTATCATGAGATGTGATATCCAACTCCTTCCCATTCCAATCCTGAGACCCTTCCGATATCATGAGATGTGATATCTCAAAGCTTCTAATATCAAACTTGAGACCCTCCCTATAGCATGAGATGTGATATCCAAGTCCTTCCCATTCCAATCCTGAGACCCTTCCTATAGCATGAGATGTGATATCTCAATGCTTCTAATACCAAACCTGAGACCCTTCCTATAACATGAGATGGGAATATCCAACTCCTTCCCATTCCAATCTTGAGACCCTTCCGATAGCAGAGATGTGATATCTCAATGCTTATACCAAACCTGAGATCCTTCCTATAACATGAGATGTGATATCCAACTCCTTCCCATTCCAATCCTGAGACACTTCCTATAGCATGAGATGTGATATCTCACTGCTTATACCAAACCTGAGAACCTTCCCATAGCAGGAGATGTGATATCCAACTCCTTCCCATTCCAATCCTCAGACCCTTCCTATAGCATGAGATGTGATATCTCAATGCTTCTAATGTCAAACTTGAGACCCTACCTATAGCATGAGATGTGATATCCAAGTCCTTCCCATTCCAATCCTAAGACACTTCCTATAGCATGAGATGTGATATCTCAATGCTTCTAATACCAAACTTGAGACTCTTCCTATAACATGAGATGGGATATCCAACTCCTTCCCATTCCAATCCTGAGACCCTTTTGATAGCAGAGATGTGATATCTCAATGTTTATACCAAACCTGAGACCCTTCCTACGGCATGAGATGTCATATTCAACTCCTTCCCATTCCAATCCTGAGACCCTTCCTATAGCATGAGATGTGATGTCTCAATGCTTCTAATACCAAACCTGAGATCCTTCCTATAACATGAGATGTGATATCCAACTCCTTCCATTCCAATCCTGAGACCCTTCCTATAGCATGAGATGTGATATCTCAATGCTTATACCAAACCTGAGACCCTTCCTATAGCATGAGATGTGATATCCAACTCCTTCCCATTCCAATCCTGAGACCCTTCCTATAGCATGAGATGTGATATCTCAATGCTTCTAATACCAAACCTGAGATCCTTCCTCTAACATGAAATGTGAGATCCAACTCCTTCCCTTTCCAAACCTAAGAGCCTATCTATAGCATGAGATGTGATATCCAAGTCCTTCACATTCCAACCCTTAGACCCTTCCTACAGCATGCAATATGATATCTCAATGATTCCAATAACAAACCTGAGACCCGTCCTATAACATGAGATGGGAAATCCAACTCCTTCCCATTCCAATGCTGAGACACTTCCGATAGCAGAGATGTGATATCTCAATGTTTATACCAAACCTGAGACCCTTCCTATAACATGAGATGTGATATCCAATTCCTTCCCATTCCAAACCTGAGACCCTTCCTTTAGCATGAGATGTGATATCCAGCTCCTTCCCATTCCAATCCTGAGACACTTCCGATAGCATGAGATGTGATATCTCAATGCTTCTAATATCAAAACTGAGACCCTCCCTATAGCATGATATGTGATATCCAAGTCCTTCCCATTCCAATCCTGAGACCCTTCCTATAGCATGAGATGTGATATCTCAATGCTTCTACCAAACCTGAGACCCTTCCTTTAGCATGAGATGTGATATCCAACTCCTTCCCATTCCAATCCTGAGACCCTTCCTATAGCATGAGATGTGATATCTCAATACTTCTAATACCAAACCTGAGATCCTTCCGATAACATGAGATGTGATATCTCAATACTTCTAATACCAAACCTGAGATCCATCCTATAACATGAGATGTGATATCCAACTCCTTCCCTTTCCAAACCTGAGAGCCGTTCTATAGCATGAGATGTGATATCCAGGTCCTTCCCATTCCAATCCTTAGACCCTTCCTACAGCATGCAATATGATATCTCAATGCTTATACCAAACCTGAGAACCTTCCTATGGCCTGAGATGTCATGGCCTGAGATGTCATATACAACTCCTTCCCATTCCAATCCTGAGACCCTTCCTTTAGCATGAGATGTGATATCTCAATGCTTATACCAAATCTGAGACCCTTCCTATAGCATGAGATGTGATATCCAATTCCTTCCCATTCCAATCCTGAGACCCTCCCTATAGCATGAGATGTGATATCTCAATGCTTATACCAAACCTGAGAGCCTACCTATAACATGAGATGTGATATCCAAGTCCATCCCATTCCAATCCTTAGACCCTTCCTACAGCATGCGATGTGATATCTCAATGATTCTAATACCAAACCGGAGACTCTTCCTATAACATGAGATGGGATATCCAACTCCTTCCCATTCCAATCCTGAGCCGCTTCCGATAGCAGAGATGTGATATCTCAATGCTTATACCAAACCTGAGACCCTTCCTATAACATGAGATGTGATATCCAACTCCTTCCCGTTCCAAACCTGAGACACTAACTATAGCATATGTGATATCCAACTCCTTCCCATTCCAAACATGAGACCCTTCCTATAGCAAGAAAGTAATATCCAAATCCTTCCCATTCCAATCCTGAGACCCTTCCTATAACATGAGATGTGATATCCAACTCCTTCCCATTCCAACCTGAGACACTTCCTAAAGCATGAGAAGGGATATCCAACTCCTTCCCAATCCAATCCTGAGACCCTTCCGATAGCAGAGATGTGATATCTCAATGCTTATTCCAAACCTGAGACCCTTCCTATGGCATGAGATGTGATATCCAACTCCTTGCCATTCAAATCCTGAGACCCTTCCTATAGCATGAGAAGGGATATCCAACTCCTTCCCAATCCAATCCTGAGACCCTTCCGATAGCAGCGACGTGATATCTCAATGCTTCTACCAAACCTGAGACCCTTCCTTTAGCATGAGATGTGATATCCAAATCCTTCACATTCCAATCCTGAGACCCTTCCTATAGCATGAGATGTGATATCTCAATGCTTCTAATACCAAACCTGAGATCCTTCCTATAACATGAGATGTGATATCCAATTCCTTCCCATTCCAAACCTGAGACCCTTTCTATTGGATGAGATGTGATATCCAACTCCTTCCCATTCCAACCCTGAGACCCTTCCTATAGCATGAGATGTGATGTCTCAATGCGTCTAATACCAAACCTGAGATCCTTCCTATAACATGAGATGTGATATCCAACTCCTTCCATTCCAATCCTGAGACCCGTCCTATAGCATGAGATGTGATATCTCAATGCTTATACCAAACCTGAGACCCTTCCTATAGCATGAGATGTGATATCCAACTGCTTCCCATTCCAATCCTGAGACCCTTCCTATAGCATGAGATGTGATATCTCAATGCTTCTAATACCAAACCTGAGATCCTTCCTCTAACATGAAATGTGATATCCAACTCCTTCCCTTTCCAAACCTAAGAGCCTATCTATAGCATGAGATGTGATATCCAAGTCCTTCACATTCCAACCCTTAGACCCTTCCTACAGCATGCAATATGATATCTCAATGATTCTAATAACAAACCTGAGACCCGTCCTATAACATGAGATGGGATATCCAACTCCTTCCCATTCCAATCCTGAGACACTTCCGATAGCAGAGATGTGATATCTCAATGCTTATACCAAACCTGAGACCCTTCCTATAACATGAGATGTGATATCCAAATCCTTCCCGTTCCAAACCTGAGACCCTTCCTTTAGCATGAGATGTGATATCCAGCTCCTTCCCATTCCAATCCTGAGACACTTCTGATAGCATGAGATGTGATATCTCAATGCTTCTAATATCAAAACTGAGACCCTCCCTATAGCATGATATGTGATATCTAAGTCCTTCCCATTCCAATCCTGAGACCCTCCCTATAGCATGAGATGTGATATCCAACTCCTTCCCATTCCAATCCTGAGACCCTTCCTATAGCATGAGATATGATATCTCAATACTTCTAATACCAAACGTGAGATCCTTCCGATAACATGAGATGTGATATCCAAATCCTTCCCCTTCCAAACCTGAGACCCTCCCTTTAGCATGAAATGTGATATCCAACTCCTTCCTATTCCAATCCTGAGACTCTTCTGATAGCATGAGATGTGATATCTCAATGCTTCTAATACCAAACCTGAGATCCTTCCTATAACATGAGATGTGATATCCAAATCCTTCCCCTTCCAAACCTGAGACCCTCCCTTTAGCATGAGATGTGATATCTAACTCCTTCCCATTCCATTCCTGAGACCCTTCTGATAGCATGAGATGTGATATCTCAATGCCTCTAATACCAAACCTGAGATCCTACCTCTAACATGAAATGAGATATCCAACTCTTTCCACTTCCAAACCTGAGAGCCTTCCTATAGCATGAGATGTGATATCCAAGTCCTTCCCATTCCAATACTGAGACCCTTCCTACAGCTTGAGATGTGATATCCAACTCCTTCCCATTCCAATTCTGAGACCCTTCCTATAGCATGAGATGTGATATCTCAATGCTTATACCAAACCTGAGAGCCTACCTATAGCATGAGATGTGATATCCAAGTCCATCCCATTCCAATCCTTAGACCCTTCCTACAGCATGCGATGTGATATCTCAATGATTCTAATACCAAACCAGAGACTCTTCCTATAACATGAGATGGGATATCCAACTCCTTCCCATTCCAATTCTGAGACCCTTCCTATACTATGAGACTTGATATCTCAATGCTTCTAATACCAAACCTGAGACCCGTAATATAACATGAGATGTGATATCCAAATCCTTCCCCTTCCAAACCTTAGACCCTTCCTTTATCATGAGATGTGATATCCAACTCCTTCCCATTCCAATCCTGAGACCCTTCCGATATCATGAGATGTGATATCTCAAAGCTTCTAATATCAAACTTGAGACCCTCCCTATAGCATGAGATGTGATATCCAAGTCCTTCCCATTCCAATCCTGAGACCCTTCCTATAGCATGAGATGTGATATCTCAATGCTTCTAATATCAAACCTGAGACCCTTCCTATAACATGAGATGGGAATATCCAACTCCTTCCCATTCCAATCTTGAGACCCTTCCGATAGCAGAGATGTGATATCTCAATGCTTATACCACACCTGAGATCCTTCCTATAACATGAGATGTGATATCCAACTCCTTCCCATTCCAATCCTGAGACACTTCCTATAGCATGAGATGTGATATCTCACTGCTTATACCAAACCTGAGACCCTTCCCATAGCAGGAGATGTGATATCCAACTCCTTCCCATTCCAATCCTCAGACCCTTCCTATAGCATGAGATGTGATATCTCAATGCTTCTAATGTCAAACTTGAGACCCTACCTATAGCATGAGATGTGATATCCAAGTCCTTCCCATTCCAATCCTGAGACACTTCCTATAGCATGAGATGTGATATCTCAATGCTTCTAATACCAAACCTGAGACTCTTCCTATAACATGAGATGGGATATCCAACTCCTTCCAATTCCAATCCTGAGACCCTTTTGATAGCAGAGATGTGATATCTCAATGTTTATACCAAACCTGAGACCCTTCCTACGGCATGAGATGTCATATTCAACTCCTTCCCATTCCAATACTGAGACCCTTCCTATAGCATGAGATTTGATATCCAACTCGTTCCCATTCCAATCCTGAGACCCTTCCTATAGCATGAGATGTGATGTCTCAATGCTTCTAATACCAAACCTCAGATCCTTCCTATAACATGAGATGTGATATCCAACTCCTTCCATTCCAATCCTGAGACCCTTCCTATAGCATGAGATGTGATATCTCAATGCTTATACCAAACCTGAAACCCTTCCTATAGCATGAGATGTGATATCCAACTCCTTCCCATTCCAATCCTGAGACCCTTCCTATAGCCTGAGATGTGATATCTCAATGCCTCTAATACCAAACCTTAGATCCTTCCTCTAACATGAAATGTGATATCCAACTCCTTCACTTTCCAAACCTGAGAGCCTATCTATAGCATGAGATGTGATATCCAAGTCCTTCGCATTCCAATCCTTAGACCCTTCCTACAGCATGCAATATGATATCTCAATGATTCTAATAAAAAACCTGAGACCCGTCCTATAACATGAGATGGGATATCCAACTCCTTCCCATTCCAATCCTGAGACACTTCCGATAGCAGAGATGTGATATCTCAATGTTTATACCAAACCTGAGACCCTTCCTATAACATGAGATGTGATATCCAACTCCTTCCCGTTCCAAACCTGAGACCCTTCCTTTAGCATGAGATGTGATATCCAGCTCCTTCCCATTCCAATCCTGAGACACTTCCGATAGCATGAGATGTGATATCTCAATGCTTCTAATATCAAAACTGAGACTCTCCCTATAGCATGATATGTGATATCTAAGTCCTTCCCATTCCAATCCTGAGACCCTTCCTATAGCATGAGATGTGATATCTAAATACTTCTAATACCAAACCTGAGATCCTTCCGATAACATGAGATGTGATATCTCAATACTTCTAATATCAAACCTGAGATCCATCCTATAACATGAGATGTGATATCCAAATCCTTCCCCTTCCAAACCTGAGACCCTCCCTTTAGCATGAGATGTGATATCCAACTCCTTCCCATTCCAATCCTGAGACCCTTCTGATAGCATAAGATATGATATCTCAATGCTTCTATACCAAACCTGAGATCCTTCCGATAGCATGAGATGTGATATCTCAATACTTCTAATACCAAACCTGAGATCCTTCCTATAACATGAGATGTGATATCCAAATCCTTATCTTCCAAACCTGAGACCCTCCTTTTACCATGAGATGTGATATCCAACTCCTTCCCATTCCAATCCTGAGACTCTTCTGATAGCATAAGATATGATATCTCAATGCTTCTATACCAAACCTGAGATCCTTCTGATAGCATGAGATGTGATATCTCAATGCTTCTAATACCAAACCTGAGATCCTACCTCTAACATGAAATGTGATATCCAACTCTTTCCCCTTGCAAACCTGAGAGCCTTCCTATAGCATGAGATGTGATATCCAAGTCCTTCCCATTCCAATCCTGAGACCCTTCCTATAACATGAGATGTGATATCCAACTCCTTCCCATTCCAACCTGAGACCCTTCCTATAGCATGAGATGGGATATCTAACTCCTTCCAAATCCAATCCCGATACCCTTCCGATAGCATGAGATGTGATAACCCAATGCTTCTACCAAACCTGAGACCCATATTATGGCATGAGATGTGATATCAAACTCCTTCCCATTCTAATCCTGAGACCCTTCCTATAGCTTGAAATGTGATATCCAACTCCTTCCCATTCCAATTCTGAGACCCTTCCTATACCATGAGACTTGATATCTCAATGCTTCTAATACCAAACCTGAGACCCGTCCTATAACATGAGATGTGATATCCAAATCTTTCCCCTTCCAAACCTTAGACCCTTCCTTTATCATGAGATGTGATATCCAACTCCTTCCCATTCCAATCTTGAGACCCTTCCGATATCATGAAATGTGATATCTCAATGCTTCTATCAAACTTGAGACCCTCCCTATAGCATGAGATGTGATATCCAACTCCTTCCCATTCCAATCCTGAGACCCTTCTGATAGCATAAGATATGATATCTCAATGCTTCTATACCAAACCTGAGATCCTTCCGATAGCATGAGATGTGATATCTCAATACTTCTAATACCAAACCTGAGATCCTTCCTATAACATGAGATGTGATATCCAAATCCTTATCTTCCAAACCTGAGACCCTCCCTTTACCATGAGATGTGATATTCAACTCCTTCCCATTCCAATCCTGAGACTCTTCTGATAGCATAAGATATGATATCTCAATGCTTCTATACCAAACCTGAGATCCTTCTGATAGCATGAGATGTGATATC
This sequence comes from Ambystoma mexicanum, assembly GCF_040938575.1. Classification (NCBI taxonomy): domain Eukaryota; kingdom Metazoa; phylum Chordata; class Amphibia; order Caudata; family Ambystomatidae; genus Ambystoma; species Ambystoma mexicanum. Next base: position 16,346,108 of record NW_027182444.1, read on the forward strand.
TCAATGCTTCTAATACCAAACCTGAGATCCTACCTCTAACATGAAATGTGATATCCAACTCTTTCCCCTTGCAAACCTGAGAGCCTTCCTATAGCATGAGATGTGATATCCAAGTCCTTCCCATTCCAATCCTGAGACCCTTCCTATAACATGAGATGTGATATCCAACTCCTTCCCATTCCAACCTGAGACCCTTCCTATAGCATGAGATGGGATATCCAACTCCTTCCAAATCCAATCCCGATACCCTTCCGATAGCATGAGATGTGATAACCCAATGCTTCTACCAAACCTGAGACCCATATTATGGCATGAGATGTGATATCAAACTCCTTCCCATTCTAATCCTGAGACCCTTCCGATATCATGAGATGTGATATCTCAAAGCTTCTAATACCAAACTTGAGACCCTCCCTATAGCATGAGATGTGATATCCAAGTCCTTCCCATTCCAATCCTGAGACCCTTCCTATAGCATGAGATGTGATATCTCAATGCTTCTAATACCAAACCTGAGACCCTTCCTATAACATGAGATGGGAATATCCAACTCCTTCCCATTCCAATCTTGAGACCCTTCCGATAGCAGAGATGTGATATCTCAATGCTTATACCAAACCTGAGATCCTTCCTATAACATGAGATGTGATATCCAACTCCTTCCCATTCCAATCCTGAGACACTTCCTATAGCATGAGATGTGATATCTCACTGCTTATACCAAACCTGAGACCCTTCCCATAGCAGGAGATGTGATATCCAACTCCTTCCCATTCCAATCCTCAGACCCTTCCTATAGCATGAGATGTGATATCTCAATGCTTCTAATGTCAAACTTGAGACCCTACCTATAGCATGAGATGTGATATCCAAGTCCTTCCCATTCCAATCCTAAGACACTTCCTATAGCATGAGATGTGATATCTCAATGCTTCTAATACCAAACTTGAGACTCTTCCTATAACATGAGATGGGATATCCAACTCCTTCCCATTCCAATCCTGAGACCCTTTTGATAGCAGAGATGTGATATCTCAATGTTTATACCAAACCTGAGACCCTTCCTACGGCATGAGATGTCATATTCAACTCCTTCCCATTCCAATCCTGAGACCCTTCCTATAGCATGAGATGTGATGTCTCAATGCTTCTAATACCAAACCTGAGATCCTTCCTATAACATGAGATGTGATATCCAACTCCTTCCATTCCAATCCTGAGACCCTTCCTATAGCATGAGATGTGATATCTCAATGCTTCTAATGTCAAACTTGAGACCCTACCTATAGCATGAGATGTGATATCCAAGTCCTTCCCATTCCAATCCTGAGACCCTTCCTATAGCATGAGATGTGATATCTCAATGCTTCTAATACCAAACCTGAGATCCTTCCTATAACATGAGATGTGATATCCAATTCCTTCCCATTCCAAACCTGAGACCCTTCCTATTGGATGAGATGTGATATCCAACTCCTTCCCATTCCAACCCTGAGACCCTTCCTATAGCATGAGATGTGATGTCTCAATGCGTCTAATACCAAACCTGAGATCCTTCCTATAACATGAGATGTGATATCCAACTCCTTCCATTCCAATCCTGAGACCCGTCCTATAGCATGAGATGTGATATCTCAATGCTTATACCAAACCTGAGACCCTTCCTATAGCATGAAATGTGATATCCAACTGCTTCCCATTCCAATCCTGAGACCCTTCCTATAGCATGAGATGTGATATCTCAATGCTTCTAATACCAAACCTGAGATCCTTCCTCTAACATGAAATGTGATATCCAACTCCTTCCCTTTCCAAACCTAAGAGCCTATCTATAGCATGAGATGTGATATCCAAGTCCTTCACATTCCAACCCTTAGACCCTTCCTACAGCATGCAATATGATATCTCAATGATTCTAATAACAAACCTGAGACCCGTCCTATAACATGAGATGGGATATCCAACTCCTTCCCATTCCAATCCTGAGACACTTCCGATAGCAGAGATGTGATATCTCAATGCTTATACCAAACCTGAGACCCTTCCTATAACATGAGATGTGATATCCAAATCCTTCCCGTTCCAAACCTGAGACCCTTCCTTTAGCATGAGATGTGATATCCAGCTCCTTCCCATTCCAATCCTGAGACACTTCCGATAGCATGAGATGTGATATCTCAATGCTTCTAATATCAAAACTGAGACCCTCCCTATAGCATGATATGTGATATCTAAGTCCTTCCCATTCCAATCCTGAGACCCTCCCTATAGCATGAGATGTGATATCCAACTCCTTCCCATTCCAATCCTGAGACCCTTCCTATAGCATGAGATATGATATCTCAATACTTCTAATACCAAACGTGAGATCCTTCCGATAACATGAGATGTGATATCCAAATCCTTCCCCTTCCAAACCTGAGACCCCCCTTTAGCATGAAATGTGATATCCAACTCCTTCCTATTCCAATCCTGAGACTCTTCTGATAGCATGAGATGTGATATCTCAATGCTTCTAATACCAAACCTGAGATCCTTCCGATAGCATGAGATGTGATATCTCAATGCTTCTAATACCAAACCTGAGATCCTTCCTATAACATGAGATGTGATATCCAAATCCTTCCCCTTCCAAACCTGAGACCCTCCCTTTAGCATGAGATGTGATATCTAACTCCTTCCCATTCCATTCCTGAGACCCTTCTGATAGCATGAGATGTGATATCTCAATGCCTCTAATACCAAACCTGAGATCCTACCTCTAACATGAAATGAGATATCCAACTCTTTCCCCTTCCAAACCTGAGAGCCTTCCTATAGCATGAGATGTGATATCCAAGTCCTTCCCATTCCAATACTGAGACCCTTCCTATAGCTTGAGATGTGATATCCAACTCCTTCCCATTCCAATTCTGAGACCCTTCCTATAGCATGAGATGTGATATCTCAATGCTTATACCAAACCTGAGAGCCTACCTATAGCATGAGATGTGATATCCAAGTCCATCCCATTCCAATCCTTAGACCCTTCCTACAGCATGCGATGTGATATCTCAATGATTCTAATACCAAACCAGAGACTCTTCCTATAACATGAGATGGGATATCCAACTCCTTCCCATTCCAATTCTGAGACCCTTCCTTTATCATGAGATGTGATATCCAACTCCTTCCCATTCCAATCCTGAGACCCTTCCGATATCATGAGATGTGATATCCAACTCCTTCCCATTCCAATCCTGAGACCCTTCCTTTATCATGAGATGTGATATCCAACTCCTTCCCATTCCAATCCTGAGACCCTTCCGATATCATGAGATGTGATATCTCAAAGCTTCTAATATCAAACTTGAGACCCTCCCTATAGCATGAGATGTGATATCCAAGTCCTTCCCATTCCAATCCTGAGACCCTTCCTATAGCATGAGATGTGATATCTCAATGCTTCTAATACCAAACCTGAGACCCTTCCTATAACATGAGATGGGAATATCCAACTCCTTCCCATTCCAATCTTGAGACCCTTCCGAGAGCAGAGATGTGATATCTCAATGCTTATACCAAACCTGAGATCCTTCCTATAACATGAGATGTGATATCCAACTCCTTCCCATTCCAATCCTGAGACACTTCCTATAGCATGAGATGTGATATCTCACTGCTTATACCAAACCTGAGACCCTTCCCATAGCAGGAGATGTGATATCCAACTCCTTCCCATTCCAATCCTCAGACCCTTCCTATAGCATGAGATGTGATATCTCAATGCTTCTAATGTCAAACTTGAGACCCTACCTATAGCATGAGATGTGATATCCAAGTCCTTCCCATTCCAATCCTAAGACACTTCCTATAGCATGAGATGTGATATCTCAATGCTTCTAATACCAAACTTGAGACTCTTCCTATAACATGAGATGGGATATCCAACTCCTTCCCATTCCAATCCTGAGACCCTTTTGATAGCAGAGATGTGATATCTCAATGTTTATACCAAACCTGAGACCCTTCCTACGGCATGAGATGTCATATTCAACTCCTTCCCATTCCAATCCTGAGACCCTTCCTATAGCATGAGATGTGATGTCTCAATGCTTCTAATACCAAACCTGAGATCCTTCCTATAACATGAGATGTGATATCCAACTCCTTCCATTCCAATCCTGAGACCCTTCCTATAGCATGAGATGTGATATCTCAATGCATATACCAAACCTGAGACCCTTCCTATAGCATGAGATGTGATATCCAACTCCTTGCCATTCAAATCCTGAGACCCTTCCTATAGCATGAGAAGGGATATCCAACTCCTTCCCAATCCAATCCGGAGACCCTTCCTATAGCATGAGATGTGATATCTCAATGCATATACCAAACCTGAGACCCTTCCTATAGCATGAGATGTGATATCCAACTCCTTCCCATTCCAACCTGAGACACTTCCTAAAGCATGAGAAGGGATATCCAACTCCTTCCCAATCCAATCCTGAGACCCTTCCGATAGCAGAGATGTGATATCTCAATGCTTATTCCAAACCTGAGACCCTTCCTATGGCATGAGATGTGATATCCAACTCCTTGCCATTCAAATCCTGAGACCCTTCCTATAGCATGAGAAGGGATATCCAACTCCTTCCCAATCCAATCCTGAGACCCTTCCGATAGCAGCGACGTGATATCTCAATGCTTCTACCAAACCTGAGACCCTTCCTTTAGCATGAGATGTGATATCCAAATCCTTCACATTCCAATCCTGAGACCCTTCCTATAGCATGAGATGTGATATCTCAATGCTTCTAATACCAAACCTGAGATCCTTCCTATAACATGAGATGTGATATCCAATTCCTTCCCATTCCAAACCTGAGACCCTTTCTATTGGATGAGATGTGATATCCAACTCCTTCCCATTCCAACCCTGAGACCCTTCCTATAGCATGAGATGTGATGTCTCAATGCGTCTAATACCAAACCTGAGATCCTTCCTATAACATGAGATGTGATATCCAACTCCTTCCATTCCAATCCTGAGACCCGTCCTATAGCATGAGATGTGATATCTCAATGCTTATACCAAACCTGAGACCCTTCCTATAGCATGAGATGTGATATCCAACTGCTTCCCATTCCAATCCTGAGACCCTTCCTATAGCATGAGATGTGATATCTCAATGCTTCTAATACCAAACCTGAGATCCTTCCTCTAACATGAAATGTGATATCCAACTCCTTCCCTTTCCAAACCTAAGAGCCTATCTATAGCATGAGATGTGATATCCAAGTCCTTCACATTCCAACCCTTAGACCCTTCCTACAGCATGCAATATGATATCTCAATGATTCTAATAACAAACCTGAGACCCGTCCTATAACATGAGATGGGATATCCAACTCCTTCCCATTCCAATCCTGAGACACTTCCGATAGCAGAGATGTGATATCTCAATGCTTATACCAAACCTGAGACCCTTCCTATAACATGAGATGTGATATCCAAATCCTTCCCGTTCCAAACCTGAGACCCTTCCTTTAGCATGAGATGTGATATCCAGCTCCTTCCCATTCCAATCCTGAGACACTTCCGATAGCATGAGATGTGATATCTCAATGCTTCTAATATCAAAACTGAGACCCTCCCTATAGCATGATATGTGATATCTAAGTCCTTCCCATTCCAATCCTGAGACCCTCCCTATAGCATGAGATGTGATATCCAACTCCTTCCCATTCCAATCCTGAGACCCTTCCTATAGCATGAGATATGATATCTCAATACTTCTAATACCAAACGTGAGATCCTTCCGATAACATGAGATGTGATATCCAAATCCTTCCCCTTCCAAACCTGAGACCCTCCCTTTAGCATGAAATGTGATATCCAACTCCTTCCTATTCCAATCCTGAGACTCTTCTGATAGCATGAGATGTGATATCTCAATGCTTCTAATACCAAACCTGAGATCCTTCCTATAACATGAGATGTGATATCCAAATCCTTCCCCTTCCAAACCTGAGACCCTCCCTTTAGCATGAGATGTGATATCTAACTCCTTCCCATTCCATTCCTGAGACCCTTCTGATAGCATGAGATGTGATATCTCAATGCCTCTAATACCAAACCTGAGATCCTACCTCTAACATGAAATGAGATATCCAACTCTTTCCCCTTCCAAACCTGAGAGCCTTCCTATAGCATGAGATGTGATATCCAAGTCCTTCCCATTCCAATACTGAGACCCTTCCTACAGCTTGAGATGTGATATCCAACTCCTTCCCATTCCAATTCTGAGACCCTTCCTATAGCATGAGATGTGATATCTCAATGCTTATACCAAACCTGAGAGCCTACCTATAGCATGAGATGTGATATCCAAGTCCATCCCATTCCAATCCTTAGACCCTTCCTACAGCATGCGATGTGATATCTCAATGATTCTAATACCAAACCAGAGACTCTTCCTATAACATGAGATGGGATATCCAACTCCTTCCCATTCCAATTCTGAGACCCTTCCTATACTATGAGACTTGATATCTCAATGCTTCTAATACCAAACCTGAGACCCGTAATATAACATGAGATGTGATATCCAAATCCGTCCCCTTCCAAACCTTAGACCCTTCCTTTATCATGAGATGTGATATCCAACTCCTTCCCATTCCAATCCTGAGACCCTTCCGATATCATGAGATGTGATATCTCAAAGCTTCTAATATCAAACTTGAGACCCTCCCTATAGCATGAGATGTGATATCCAAGTCCTTCCCATTCCAATCCTGAGACCCTTCCTATAGCATGAGATGTGATATCTCAATGCTTCTAATATCAAACCTGAGACCCTTCCTATAACATGAGATGGGAATATCCAACTCCTTCCCATTCCAATCTTGAGACCCTTCCGATAGCAGAGATGTGATATCTCAATGCTTATACCACACCTGAGATCCTTCCTATAACATGAGATGTGATATCCAACTCCTTCCCATTCCAATCCTGAGACACTTCCTATAGCATGAGATGTGATATCTCACTGCTTATACCAAACCTGAGACCCTTCCCATAGCAGGAGATGTGATATCCAACTCCTTCCCATTCCAATCCTCAGACCCTTCCTATAGCATGAGATGTGATATCTCAATGCTTCTAATGTCAAACTTGAGACCCTACCTATAGCATGAGATGTGATATCCAAGTCCTTCCCATTCCAATCCTGAGACACTTCCTATAGCATGAGATGTGATATCTCAATGCTTCTAATACCAAACCTGAGACTCTTCCTATAACATGAGATGGGATATCCAACTCCTTCCAATTCCAATCCTGAGACCCTTTTGATAGCAGAGATGTGATATCTCAATGTTTATACCAAACCTGAGACCCTTCCTACGGCATGAGATGTCATATTCAACTCCTTCCCATTCCAATCCTGAGACCCTTCCTATAGCATGAGATTTGATATCCAACTCCTTCCCATTCCAATCCTGAGACCCTTCCTATAGCATGAGATGTGATGTCTCAATGCTTCTAATACCAAACCTCAGATCCTTCCTATAACATGAGATGTGATATCCAACTCCTTCCATTCCAATCCTGAGACCCTTCCTATAGCATGAGATGTGATATCTCAATGCTTATACCAAACCTGAAACCCTTCCTATAGCATGAGATGTGATATCCAACTCCTTCCCATTCCAATCCTGAGACCCTTCCTATAGCCTGAGATGTGATATCTCAATGCCTCTAATACCAAACCTGAGATCCTTCCTCTAACATGAAATGTGATATCCAACTCCTTCACTTTCCAAACCTGAGAGCCTATCTATAGCATGAGATGTGATATCCAAGTCCTTCGCATTCCAATCCTTAGACCCTTCCTACAGCATGCAATATGATATCTCAATGATTCTAATAAAAAACCTGAGACCCGTCCTATAACATGAGATGGGATATCCAACTCCTTCCCATTCCAATCCTGAGACACTTCCGATAGCAGAGATGTGATATCCCAATGTTTATACCAAACCTGAGACCCTTCCTATAACATGAGATGTGATATCCAACTCCTTCCCGTTCCAAACCTGAGACCCTTCCTTTAGCATGAGATGTGATATCCAGCTCCTTCCCATTCCAATCCTGAGACACTTCCGATAGCATGAGATGTGATATCTCAATGCTTCTAATATCAAAACTGAGACCCTCCCTATAGCATGATATGTGATATCTAAGTCCTTCCCATTCCAATCCTGAGACCCTTCCTATAGCATGAGATGTGATATCTAAATACTTCTAATACCAAACCTGAGATCCTTCCGATAACATGAGATGTGATATCTCAATACTTCTAATACCAAACCTGAGCTCCATCCTATAACATGAGATGTGATATCCAAATCCTTCCCCTTCCAAACCTGAGACCCTCCCTTTAGCATGAGATGTGATATCCAACTCCTTCCCATTCCAATCCTGAGACCCTTCTGATAGCATAAGATATGATATCTCAATTCTTCTATACCAAACCTGAGATCCTTCCGATAGCATGAGATGTGATATCTCAATACTTCTAATACCAAACCTGAGATCCTTCCTATAACATGAGATGTGATATCCAAATCCTTATCTTCCAAACCTGAGACCCTCCTTTTACCATGAGATGTGATATCCAACTCCTTCCCATTCCAATCCTGAGACTCTTCTGATAGCATAAGATATGATATCTCAATGCTTCTATACCAAACCTGAGATCCTTCTGATAGCATGAGATGTGATATCTCAATGCTTCTAATACCAAACCTGAGATCCTACCTCTAACATGGAATGTGATATCCAACTCTTTCCCCTTGCAAACCTGAGAGCCTTCCTATAGCATGAGATGTGATATCCAACTCCTTCCCATTCCAACCTGAGACCCTTCCTATAGCATGAGATGGGATATCTAACTCCTTCCAAATCCAATCCCGATACCCTTCCGATAGCATGAGATGTGATAACCCAATGCTTCTACCAAACCTGAGACCCATATTATGGCATGAGATGTGATATCAAACTCCTTCCCATTCTAATCCTGAGACCCTTCCTATAGCTTGAAATGTGATATCCAACTCCTTCCCATTCCAATTCTGAGACCCTTCCTATACCATGAGACTTGATATCTCAATGCTTCTAATACCAAACCTGAGACCCGTCCTATAACATGAGATGTGATATCCAAATCCTTCCCCTTCCAAACCTTAGACCCTTCCTTTATCATGAGATGTGATATCCAACTCCTTCCCATTCCAATCTTGAGACCCTTCCGATATCATGAAATGTGATATCTCAATGCTTCTATCAAACTTGAGACCCTCCTTATAGCATGAGATGTGATATCCAACTCCTTCCCATTCCAATCCTGAGACCCTTCTGATAGCATAAGATATGATATCTCAATGCTTCTATACCAAACCTGAGATCCTTCCGATAGCATGAGATGTGATATCTCAATACTTCTAATACCAAACCTGAGATCCTTCCTATAACATGAGATGTGATATCCAAATCCTTATCTTCCAAACCTGAGACCCTCCCTTTACCATGAGATGTGATATTCAACTCCTTCCCATTCCAATCCTGAGACTCTTCTGATAGCATAAGATATGATATCTCAATGCTTCTATACCAAACCTGAGATCCTTCTGATAGCATGAGATGTGATATCTCAATGCTTCTAATACCAAACCTGAGATCCTACCTCTAACATGAAATGTGATATCCAACTCTTTCCCCTTGCAAACCTGAGAGCCTTCCTATAGCATGAGATGTGATATCCAAGTCCTTCCCATTCCAATCCTGAGACCCTTCCTATAGCATGAGATGTGATATCCAACTGCTTCCCATTCCAATCCTGAGACCCTTCCTATAGCATGAGATGTGATATCTCAATGCTTCTAATACCAAACCTGAGATCCTTCCTCTAACATGAAATGTGATATCCAACTCCTTCCCTTTCCAAACCTAAGACCCTATCTATAGCATGAGATGTGATATCCAAGTCCTTCACATTCCAACCCTTAGACCCTTCCTACAGCATGCAATATGATATCTCAATGATTCTAATAACAAACCTGAGACCCGTCCTATAACATGAGATGGGATATCCAACTCCTTCCCATTCCAATCCTGAGACACTTCCGATAGCAGAGATGTGATATCTCAATGCTTATACCAAACCTGAGACCCTTCCTATAACATGAGATGTGATATCCAAATCCTTCCCGTTCCAAACCTGAGACCCTTCCTTTAGCATGAGATGTGATATCCAGCTCCTTCCCATTCCAATCCTGAGACACTTCCGATAGCATGAGATGTGATATCTCAATGCTTCTAATATCAAAACTGAGACCCTCCCTATAGCATGATATGTGATATCTAAGTCCTTCCCATTCCAATCCTGAGACCCTCCCTATAGCATGAGATGTGATATCCAACTCCTTCCCATTCCAATCCTGAGACCCTTCCTATAGCATGAGATATGATATCTCAATACTTCTAATACCAAACGTGAGATCCTTCCGATAACATGAGATGTGATATCCAAATCCTTCCCCTTCCAAACCTGAGACCCTCCCTTTAGCATGAAATGTGATATCCAACTCCTTCCTATTCCAATCCTGAGACTCTTCTGATAGCATGAGATGTGATATCTCAATGCTTCTAATACCAAACCTGAGATCCTTCCTATAACATGAGATGTGATATCCAAATCCTTCCCCTTCCAAACCTGAGACCCTCCCTTTGGCATGAGATGTGATATCTAACTCCTTCCCATTCCATTCCTGAGACCCTTCTGATAGCATGAGATGTGATATCTCAATGCCTCTAATACCAAACCTGAGATCCTACCTCTAACATGAAATGAGATATCCAACTCTTTCCCCTTCCAAACCTGAGAGCCTTCCTATAGCATGAGATGTGATATCCAAGTCCTTCCCATTCCAATACTGAGACCCTTCCTACAGCTTGAGATGTGATATCCAACTCCTTCCCATTCCAATTCTGAGACCCTTCCTATACCATGAGATGTGATATCTCAATGCTTATACCAAACCTGAGAGCCTACCTATAGCATGAGATGTGATATCCAAGTCCATCCCATTCCAATCCTTAGACCCTTCCTACAGCATGCGATGTGATATCTCAATGATTCTAATACCAAACCAGAGACTCTTCCTATAACATGAGATGGGATATCCAACTCCTTCCCATTCCAATTCTGAGACCCTTCCTATACTATGAGACTTGATATCTCAATGCTTCTAATACCAAACCTGAGACCCGTAATATAACATGAGATGTGATATCCAAATCCGTCCCCTTCCAAACCTTAGACCCTTCCTTTATCATGAGATGTGATATCCAACTCCTTCCCATTCCAATCCTGAGACCCTTCCGATATCATGAGATGTGATATCTCAAAGCTTCTAATATCAAACTTGAGACCCTCCCTATAGCATGAGATGTGATATCCAAGTCCTTCCCATTCCAATCCTGAGACCCTTCCTATAGCATGAGATGTGATATCTCAATGCTTCTAATATCAAACCTGAGACCCTTCCTATAACATGAGATGGGAATATCCAACTCCTTCCCATTCCAATCTTGAGACCCTTCCGATAGCAGAGATGTGATATCTCAATGCTTATACCACACCTGAGATCCTTCCTATAACATGAGATGTGATATCCAACTCCTTCCCATTCCAATCCTGAGACACTTCCTATAGCATGAGATGTGATATCTCACTGCTTATACCAAACCTGAGACCCTTCCCATAGCAGGAGATGTGATATCCAACTCCTTCCCATTCCAATCCTCAGACCCTTCCTATAGCATGAGATGTGATATCTCAATGCTTCTAATGTCAAACTTGAGACCCTACCTATAGCATGAGATGTGATATCCAAGTCCTTCCCATTCCAATCCTGAGACACTTCCTATAGCATGAGATGTGATATCTCAATGCTTCTAATACCAAACCTGAGACTCTTCCTATAACATGAGATGGGATATCCAACTCCTTCCAATTCCAATCCTGAGACCCTTTTGATAGCAGAGATGTGATATCTCAATGTTTATACCAAACCTGAGACCCTTCCTACGGCATGAGATGTCATATTCAACTCCTTCCCATTCCAATCCTGAGACCCTTCCTATAGCATGAGATTTGATATCCAACTCCTTCCCATTCCAATCCTGAGACCCTTCCTATAGCATGAGATGTGATGTCTCAATGCTTCTAATACCAAACCTCAGATCCTTCCTATAACATGAGATGTGATATCCAACTCCTTCCATTCCAATCCTGAGACCCTTCCTATAGCATGAGATGTGATATCTCAATGCTTATACCAAACCTGAAACCCTTCCTATAGCATGAGATGTGATATCCAACTCCTTCCCATTCCAATCCTGAGACCCTTCCTATAGCCTGAGATGTGATATCTCAATGCCTCTAATACCAAACCTGAGATCCTTCCTCTAACATGAAATGTGATATCCAACTCCTTCACTTTCCAAACCTGAGAGCCTATCTATAGCATGAGATGTGATATCCAAGTCCTTCGCATTCCAATCCTTAGACCCTTCCTACAGCATGCAATATGATATCTCAATGATTCTAATAAAAAACCTGAGACCCGTCCTATAACATGAGATGGGATATCCAACTCCTTCCCATTCCAATCCTGAGACACTTCCGATAGCAGAGATGTGATATCTCAATGTTTATACCAAACCTGAGACCCTTCCTATAACATGAGATGTGATATCCAACTCCTTCCCGTTCCAAACCTGAGACCCTTCCTTTAGCATGAGATGTGATATCCAGCTCCTTCCCATTCCAATCCTGAGACACTTCCGATAGCATGAGATGTGATATCTCAATGCTTCTAATATCAAAACTGAGACCCTCCTTATAGCATGATATGTGATATCTAAGTCCTTCCCATTCCAATCCTGAGACCCTTCCTATAGCATGAGATGTGATATCTAAATACTTCTAATACCAAACCTGAGATCCTTCCGATAACATGAGATGTGATATCTCAATACTTCTAATACCAAACCTGAGCTCCATCCTATAACATGAGATGTGATATCCAAATCCTTCCCCTTCCAAACCTGAGACCCTCCCTTTAGCATGAGATGTGATATCCAACTCCTTCCCATTCCAATTCTGAGACCCTTTTGATAGCATAAGATATGATATCTCAATTCTTCTATACCAAACCTGAGATCCTTCCGATAGCATGAGATGTGATATCTCAATACTTCTAATACCAAACCTGAGATCCTTCCTATAACATGAGATGTGATATCCAAATCCTTATCTTCCAAACCTGAGACCCTCCTTTTACCATGAGATGTGATATCCAACTCCTTCCCATTCCAATCCTGAGACTCTTCTGATAGCATAAATTATGATATCTCAATGCTTCTATACCAAACCTGAGATCCTTCTGATAGCATGAGATGTGATATCTCAATGCTTCTAATACCAAACCTGAGATCCTACCTCTAACATGGAATGTGATATCCAACTCTTTCCCCTTGCAAACCTGAGAGCCTTCCTATAGCATGAGATGTGATATCCAACTCCTTCCCATTCCAACCTGAGACCCTTCCTATAGCATGAGATGGGATATCTAACTCCTTCCAAATCCAATCCCGATACCCTTCCGATAGCATGAGATGTGATAACCCAATGCTTCTACCAAACCTGAGACCCATATTATGGCATGAGATGTGATATCAAACTCCTTCCCATTCTAATCCTGAGACCCTTCCTATAGCTTGAAATGTGATATCCAACTCCTTCCCATTCCAATTCTGAGACCCTTCCTATACCATGAGACTTGATATCTCAATGCTTCTAATACCAAACCTGAGACCCGTCCTATAACATGAGATGTGATATCCAAATCCTTCCCCTTCCAAACCTTAGACCCTTCCTTTATCATGAGATGTGATATCCAACTCCTTCCCATTCCAATCTTGAGACCCTTCCGATATCATGAAATGTGATATCTCAATGCTTCTATCAAACTTGAGACCCTCCCTATAGCATTAGATGTGATATCCAACTCCTTCCCATTCCAATCCTGAGACCCTTCTGATAGCATAAGATATGATATCTCAATGCTTCTATACCAAACCTGAGATCCTTCCGATAGCATGAGATGTGATATCTCAATACTTCTAATACCAAACCTGAGATCCTTCCTATAACATGAGATGTGATATCCAAATCCTTATCTTCCAAACCTGAGACCCTCCCTTTACCATGAGATGTGATATTCAACTCCTTCCCATTCCAATCCTGAGACTCTTCTGATAGCATAAGATATGATATCTCAATGCTTCTATACCAAACCTGAGATCCTTCTGATAGCATGAGATGTGATATCTCAATGCTTCTAATACCAAACCTGAGATCCTACCTCTAACATGAAATGTGATATCCAACTCTTTCCCCTTGCAAACCTGAGAGCCTTCCTATAGCATGAGATGTGATATCCAAGTCCTTCCCATTCCAATCCTGAGACCCTTCCTATAACATGAGATGTGATATCCAACTCCTTCCCATTCCAACCTGAGACCCTTCCTTTAGCATGAGATGGGATATCCAACTCCTTCCAAATCCAATCCCGATACCCTTCCGATAGCATGAGATGTGATAACCCAATGCTTCTACCAAACCTGAGACCCATATTATGGCATGAGATGTGATATCAAACTCCTTCCCATTCTAATCCTGAGACCCTTCCGATATCATGAGATGTGATATCTCAAAGCTTCTAATGTCAAACTTGAGACCCTCCCTATAGCATGAGATGTGATATCCAAGTCCTTCCCATTCCAATCCTGAGACCCTTCCTATAGCATGAGATGTGATATCTCAATGCTTCTAATACCAAACCTGAGACCCTTCCTATAACATGAGATGGGAATATCCAACTCCTTCCCATTCCAATCTTGAGACCCTTCCGATAGCAGAGATGTGATATCTCAATGCTTATACCAAACCTGAGATCCTTCCTATAACATGAGATGTGATATCCAACTCCTTCCCATTCCAATCCTGAGACACTTCCTATAGCATGAGATGTGATATCTCACTGCTTATACCAAACCTGAGACCCTTCCCATAGCAGGAGATGTGATATCCAACTCCTTCCCATTCCAATCCTCAGACCCTTCCTATAGCATGAGATGTGATATCTCAATGCTTCTAATGTCAAACTTGAGACCCTACCTATAGCATGAGATGTGATATCCAAGTCCTTCCCATTCCAATCCTAAGACACTTCCTATAGCATGAGATGTGATATCTCAATGCTTCTAATACCAAACTTGAGACTCTTCCTATAACATGAGATGGGATATCCAACTCCTTCCCATTCCAATTCTGAGACCCTTTTGATAGCAGAGATGTGATATCTCAATGTTTATACCAAACCTGAGACCCTTCCTACGGCATGAGATGTCATATTCAACTCCTTCCCATTCCAATCCTGAGACCCTTCCTATAGCATGAGATGTGATGTCTCAATGCTTCTAATACCAAACCTGAGATCCTTCCTATAACATGAGATGTGATATCCAACTCCTTCCATTCCAATCCTGAGACCCTTCCTATAGCATGAGATGTGATATCTCAATGCTTATACCAAACCTGAGACCCTTCCTATAGCATGAGATGTGATATCCAACTCCTTCCCATTCCAATCCTGAGACCCTTCCTATAGCATGAGATGTGATATCTCAATGCTTCTAATACCAAACCTGAGATCCTTCCTCTAACATGAAATGTGAGATCCAACTCCTTCCCTTTCCAAACCTAAGAGCCTATCTATAGCATGAGATGTGATATCCAAGTCCTTCACATTCCAACCCTTAGACCCTTCCTACAGCATGCAATATGATATCTCAATGATTCCAATAACAAACCTGAGACCCGTCCTATAACATGAGATGGGAAATCCAACTCCTTCCCATTCCAATCCTGAGACACTTCCGATAGCAGAGATGTGATATCTCAATGTTTATACCAAACCTGAGACCCTTCCTATAACATGAGATGTGATATCCAATTCCTTCCCGTTCCAAACCTGAGACCCTTCCTTTAGCATGAGATGTGATATCCAGCTCCTTCCCATTCCAATCCTGAGACACTTCCGATAGCATGAGATGTGATATCTCAATGCTTCTAATATCAAAACTGAGACCCTCCCTATAGCATGATATGTGATATCTAAGTCCTTCCCATTCCAATCCTGAGACCCTTCCTATAGCATGAGATGTGATATCTCAATGCTTCTACCAAACCTGAGACCCTTCCTTTAGCATGAGATGTGATATCCAACTCTTTCCCATTCCAATCCTGAGACCCTTCCTATAGCATGAGATGTGATATCTCAATACTTCTAATACCAAACCTGAGATCCTTCCGATAACATGAGATGTGATATCTCAATACTTCTAATACCAAACCTGAGATCCATCCTATAACATGAGATGTGATATCCAACTCCTTCCCTTTCCAAACCTGAGAGCCGTTCTATAGCATGAGATGTGATATCCAGGTCCTTCCCATTCCAATCCTTAGACCCTTCCTACAGCATGCAATATGATATCTCAATGCTTATACCAAACCTGAGAACCTTCCTATGGCCTGAGATGTCATGGCCTGAGATGTCATATACAACTCCTTCCCATTCCAATCCTGAGACCCTTCCTTTAGCATGAGATGTGATATCTCAATGCTTATACCAAATCTGAGACCCTTCCTATAGCATGAGATGTGATATCCAATTCCTTCCCATTCCAATCCTGAGACCCTCCCTATAGCATGAGATGTGATATCTCAATGCTTATACCAAACCTGAGAGCCTACCTATAACATGAGATGTGATATCCAAGTCCATCCCATTCCAATCCTTAGACCCTTCCTACAGCATGCGATGTGATATCTCAATGATTCTAATACCAAACCAGAGACTCTTCCTATAACATGAGATGGGATATCCAACTCCTTCCCATTCCAATCCTGAGCCGCTTCCGATAGCAGAGATGTGATATCTCAATGCTTATAACAAACCTGAGACCCTTCCTATAACATGAGATGTGATATCCAACTCCTTCCCGTTCCAAACCTGAGACACTAACTATAGCATATGTGATATCCAACTCCTTCCCATTCCAAACATGAGACCCTTCCTATAGCAAGAAAGTAATATCCAACTCCTACCCATTCCAATCCTGAGACCCTTCCTATAGCAAG
The DNA here is from genome assembly GCF_040938575.1 of Ambystoma mexicanum. NCBI lineage: Eukaryota > Metazoa > Chordata > Amphibia > Caudata > Ambystomatidae > Ambystoma > Ambystoma mexicanum. The sequence continues at coordinate 16,363,426 of NW_027182444.1, forward strand.
AGATGTGATATCCAAATCCTTCCCATTCCAATCCTGAGACCCTTCCTATAACATGAGATGTGATATCCAACTCCTTCCCATTCCAACCTGAGACACTTCCAAAAGCATGAGAAGGGATATCCAACTCCTTCCCAATCCAATCCTGAGACCCTTCCGATAGCAGAGATGTGATATCTCAATGCTTATACCAAACCTGAGACCCTTCCTATGGCATGAGATGTGATATCCAACTCCTTGCCATTCAAATCCTGAGACCCTTCCTATAGCATGAGAAGGGATATCCAACTCCTTCCCAATCCAATCCTGAGACCCTTCCGATAGCAGCGACGTGATATCTCAATGCTTCTACCAAACCTGAGACCCTTCCTTTAGCATGAGATGTGATATCCAAATCCTTCACATTCCAATCCTGAGACCCTTCCTATAGCATGAGATGTGATATCTCAATGCTTCTAATACCAAACCTGAGATCCTTCCTATAACATGAGATGTGATATCCAATTCCTTCCCATTCCAAACCTAAGACCCTTTCTATTGGATGAGATGTGATATCCTACTCCTTCCCATTCCAACCCTGAGACCCTTCCTATAGCATGAGATGTGATGTCTCAATGCGTCTAATACCAAACCTGAGATCCTTCCTATAACATGAGATGTGATATCCAACTCCTTCCATTCCAATCCTGAGACCCGTCCTATAGCATGAGATGTGATATCTCAATGCTTATACCAAACCTGAGACCCTTCCTATAGCATGAGATGTGATATCCAACTGCTTCCCATTCCAATCCTGAGACCCTTCCTGTAGCATGAGATGTGATATCTCAATGCTTCTAATACCAAACCTGAGATCCTTCCTCTAACATGAAATGTGATATCCAACTCCTTCCCTTTCCAAACCTAAGAGCCTATCTATAGCATGAGATGTGATATCCAAGTCCTTCACATTCCAACCCTTAGACCCTTCCTACAGCATGCAATATGATATCTCAATGATTCTAATAACAAACCTGAGACCCGTCCTATAACATGAGATGGGATATCCAACTCCTTCCCATTCCAATCCTGAGACACTTCCGATAGCAGAGATGTGATATCTCAATGCTTATACCAAACCTGAGACCCTTCCTATAACATGAGATGTGATATCCAAATCCTTCCCGTTCCAAACCCGAGACCCTTCCTTTAGCATGAGATGTGATATCCAGCTCCTTCCCATTCCAATCCTGAGACACTTCCGATAGCATGAGATGTGATATCTCAATGCTTCTAATATCAAAACTGAGACCCTCCCTATAGCATGATATGTGATATCTAAGTCCTTCCCATTCCAATCCTGAGACCCTCCCTATAGCATGAGATGTGATATCCAACTCCTTCCCATTCCAATCCTGAGACCCTTCCTATAGCATGAGATATGATATCTCAATACTTCTAATACCAAACGTGAGATCCTTCCGATAACATGAGATGTGATATCCAAATCCTTCCCCTTCCAAACCTGAGACCCTCCCTTTAGCATGAAATGTGATATCCAACTCCTTCCTATTCCAATCCTGAGACTCTTCTGATAGCATGAGATGTGATATCTCAATGCTTCTAATACCAAACCTGAGATCCTTCCTATAACATGAGATGTGATATCCAAATCCTTCCCCTTCCAAACCTGAGACCCTCCCTTTAGCATGAGATGTGATATCTAACTCCTTCCCATTCCATTCCTGAGACCCTTCTGATAGCATGAGATGTGATATCTCAATGCCTCTAATACCAAACCTGAGATCCTACCTCTAACATGAAATGAGATATCCAACTCTTTCCCCTTCCAAACCTGAGAGCCTTCCTATAGCATGAGATGTGATATCCAAGTCCTTCCCATTCCAATACTGAGACCCTTCCTACAGCTTGAGATGTGATATCCAACTCCTTCCCATTCCAATTCTGAGACCCTTCCTATAGCATGAGATGTGATATCTCAATGCTTATACCAAACCTGAGAGCCTACCTATAGCATGAGATGTGATATCCAAGTCCATCCCATTCCAATCCTTAGACCCTTCCTACAGCATGCGATGTGATATCTCAATGATTCTAATACCAAACCAGAGACTCTTCCTATAACATGAGATGGGATATCCAACTCCTTCCCATTCCAATTCTGAGACCCTTCCTATACTATGAGACTTGATATCTCAATGCTTCTAATACCAAACCTGAGACCCGCAATATAACATGAGATGTGATATCCAAATCCTTCCCCTTCCAAACCTTAGACCCTTCCTTTATCATGAGATGTGATATCCAACTCCTTCCCATTCCAATCCTGAGACCCTTCCGATATCATGAGATGTGATATCTCAAAGCTTCTAATATCAAACTTGAGACCCTCCCTATAGCATGAGATGTGATATCCAAGTCCTTCCCATTCCAATCCTGAGACCCTTCCTATAGCATGAGATGTGATATCTCAATGCTTCTAATATCAAACCTGAGACCCTTCCTATAACATGAGATGGGAATATCCAACTCCTTCCCATTCCAATCTTGAGACCCTTCCGATAGCAGAGATGTGATATCTCAATGCTTATACCACACCTGAGATCCTTCCTATAACATGAGATGTGATATCCAACTCCTTCCCATTCCAATCCTGAGACACTTCCTATAGCATGAGATGTGATATCTCACTGCTTATACCAAACCTGAGACCCTTCCCATAGCAGGAGATGTGATATCCAACTCCTTCCCATTCCAATCCTCAGACCCTTCCTATAGCATGAGATGTGATATCTCAATGCTTCTAATGTCAAACTTGAGACCCTACCTATAGCATGAGATGTGATATCCAAGTCCTTCCCATTCCAATCCTGAGACACTTCCTATAGCATGAGATGTGATATCTCAATGCTTCTAATACCAAACCTGAGACTCTTCCTATAACATGAGATGGGATATCCAACTCCTCCCAATTCCAATCCTGAGACCCTTTTGATAGCAGAGATGTGATATCTCAATGTTTATATCAAACCTGAGACCCTTCCTACGGCATGAGATGTCATATTCAACTCCTTCCCATTCCAATCCTGAGACCCTTCCTATAGCATGAGATTTGATATCCAACTCCTTCCCATTCCAATCCTGAGACCCTTCCTATAGCATGAGATGTGATGTCTCAATGCTTCTAATACCAAACCTCAGATCCTTCCTATAACATGAGATGTGATATCCAACTCCTTCCATTCCAATCCTGAGACCCTTCCTATAGCATGAGATGTGATATCTCAATGCTTATACCAAACCTGAAACCCTTCCTATAGCATGAGATGTGATATCCAACTCCTTCCCATTCCAATCCTGAGACCCTTCCTATAGCCTGAGATGTGATATCTCAATGCCTCTAATACCAAACCTGAGATCCTTCCTCTAACATGAAATGTGATATCCAACTCCTTCACTTTCCAAACCTGAGAGCCTATCTATAGCATGAGATGTGATATCCAAGTCCTTCGCATTCCAATCCTTAGACCCTTCCTACAGCATGCAATATGATATCTCAATGATTCTAATAAAAAACCTGAGACCCGCCCTATAACATGAGATGGGATATCCAACTCCTTCCCATTCCAATCCTGAGACACTTCCGATAGCAGAGATGTGATATCTCAATGTTTATACCAAACCTGAGACCCTTCCTATAACATGAGATGTGATATCCAACTCCTTCCCGTTCCAAACCTGAGACCCTTCCTTTAGCATGAGATGTGATATCCAGCTCCTTCCCATTCCAATCCTGAGACACTTCCGATAGCATGAGATGTGATATCTCAATGCTTCTAATATCAAAACTGAGACCCTCCCTATAGCATGATATGTGATATCTAAGTCCTTCCCATTCCAATCCTGAGACCCTTCCTATAGCATGAGATGTGATATCTAAATACTTCTAATACCAAACCTGAGATCCTTCCGATAACATGAGATGTGATATCTCAATACTTCTAATACCAAACCTGAGATCCATCCTATAACATGAGATGTGATATCCAAATCCTTCCCCTTCCAAACCTGAGACCCTCCCTTTAGCATGAGATGTGATATCCAACTCCTTCCCATTCCAATCCTGAGACCCTTCTGATAGCATAAGATATGATATCTCAATGCTTCTATACCAAACCTGAGATCCTTCCGATAGCATGAGATGTGATATCTCAATACTTCTAATACCAAACCTGAGATCCTTCCTATAACATGAGATGTGATATCCAAATCCTTATCTTCCAAACCTGAGACCCTCCTTTTACCATGAGATGTGATATCCAACTCCTTCCCATTCCAATCCTGAGACTCTTCTGATAGCATAAGATATGATATCTCAATGCTTCTATACCAAACCTGAGATCCTTCTGATAGCATGAGATGTGATATCTCAATGCTTCTAATACCAAACCTGAGATCCTACCTCTAACATGAAATGTGATATCCAACTCTTTCCCCTTGCAAACCTGAGAGCCTTCCTATAGCATGAGATGTGATATCCAAGTCCTTCCCATTCCAATCCTGAGACCCTTCCTATAACATGAGATGTGATATCCAACTCCTTCCCATTCCAACCTGAGACCCTTCCTATAGCATGAGATGGGATATCTAACTCCTTCCAAATCCAATCCCGATACCCTTCCGATAGCATGAGATGTGATAACCCAATGCTTCTACCAAACCTGAGACCCATATTATGGCATGAGATGTGATATCAAACTCCTTCCCATTCTAATCCTGAGAACCTTCCTATAGCTTGAAATGTGATATCCAACTCCTTCCCATTCCAATTCTGAGACCCTTCCTATACCATGAGACTTGATATCTCAATGCTTCTAATACCAAACCTGAGACCCGTCCTATAACATGAGATGTGATATCCAAATCCTTCCCCTTCCAAACCTTAGACCCTTCCTTTATCATGAGATGTGATATCCAACTCCTTCCCATTCCAATCTTGAGACCCTTCCGATATCATGAAATGTGATATCTCAATGCTTCTATCAAACTTGAGACCCTCCCTATAGCATGAGATGTGATATCCAACTCCTTCCCATTCCAATCCTGAGACCCTTCTGATAGCATAAGATATGATATCTCAATGCTTCTATACCAAACCTGAGATCCTTCCGATAGCATGAGATGTGATATCTCAATACTTCTAATACCAAACCTGAGATCCTTCCTATAACATGAGATGTGATATCCAAATCCTTATCTTCCAAACCTGAGACCCTCCCTTTACCATGAGATGTGATATTCAACTCCTTCCCATTCCAATCCTGAGACTCTTCTGATAGCATAAGATATGATATCTCAATGCTTCTATACCAAACCTGAGATCCTTCTGATAGCATGAGATGTGATATCTCAATGCTTCTAATACCAAACCTGAGATCCTACCTCTAACATGAAATGTGATATCCAACTCTTTCCCCTTGCAAACCTGAGAGCCTTCCTATAGCATGAGATGTGATATCCAAGTCCTTCCCATTCCAATCCTGAGACCCTTCCTATAACATGAGATGTGATATCCAACTCCTTCCCATTCCAACCTGAGACCCTTCCTATAGCATGAGATGGGATATCCAACTCCTTCCAAATCCAATCCCGATACCCTTCCGATAGCATGAGATGTGATAACCCAATGCTTCTACCAAACCTGATACCCATATTATGGCATGAGATGTGATATCAAACTCCTTCCCATTCTAATCCTGAGACCCTTCCTATAGCTTGAAATGTGATATCCAACTCCTTCCCATTCCAATTCTGAGACCCTTCCTATACCATGAGACTTGATATCTCAATGCTTCTAATACCAAACCTGAGACCCGTCCTATAACATGAGATGTGATATCCAAATCCTTCCCCTTCCAAACCTTAGACCCTTCCTTTATCATGAGATGTGATATCCAACTCCTTCCCATTCCAATCTTGAGACCCTTCCGATATCATGAAATGTGATATCTCAATGCTTCTATCAAACTTGAGACCCTCCCTATAGCATGAGATGTGATATCCAAGTCCTTCCCATTCCAATCCTGAGACCCTTCCTATAGCATGAGATGTGATATCTCAATGCTTCTAATACCAAACCTGAGACCCTTCCTATAACATGAGATGGGAATATCCAACTCCTTCCCATTCCAATCCTTAGACCCTTCCTACAGCATGCAATATGATATCTCAATGATTTTAATAAAAAACCTGAGACCCGTCCTATAACATGAGATGGGATATCCAACTCCTTCCCATTCCAATCCTGAGACACTTCCGATAGCAGAGATGTGATATCTCAATGTTTATACCAAACCTGAGACCCTTCCTATAACACGAGATGTGATATCCAACTCCTTCCCATTCCAATCCTGAGACCCTTCCTATAGCATGAGATGTGATATCCAACTCCATCCCATTCCAATCCTGAGACCCTTCCTATAGCATGAGATGTGATGTCTCAATGCTTCTAATACCAAACCTGAGATCCTTCCTATAACATGAGATGTGATATCCAACTCCTTCCATTCCAATCCTGAGACCCTTCCTATAGCATGAGATGTGATATCTCAATGCTTATACCAAACCTGAGACCCTTCCTATAGCATGAGATGTGATATCCAACTCCTTCCCATTCCAATCCTGAGACCCTTCCTATAGCATGAGATGTGATATCTCAATGCTTCTAATACCAAACCTGAGATCCTTCCTCTAACATGAAATGTGAGATCCAACTCTTTCCCTTTCCAAACCTAAGAGCCTATCTATAGCATGAGATGTGATATCCAAGTCCTTCACATTCCAACCCTTAGACCCTTCCTACAGCATGCAATATGATATCTCAATGATTCCAATAACAAACCTGAGACCCGTCCTATAACATGAGATGGGAAATCCAACTCCTTCCCATTCCAATCCTGAGACACTTCCGATAGCAGAGATGTGATATCTCAATGTTTATACCAAACCTGAGACCCTTCCTATAACATGAGATGTGATATCCAATTCCTTCCCGTTCCAAACCTGAGACCCTTCCTTTAGCATGAGATGTGATATCCAGCTCCTTCCCATTCCAATCCTGAGACACTTCCGATAGCATGAGATGTGATATCTCAATGCTTCTAATATCAAAACTGAGACCCTCCCTATAGCATGATATGTGATATCTAAGTCCTTCCCATTCCAATCCTGAGACCCTTCCTATAGCATGAGATGTGATATCTCAATGCTTCTACCAAACCTGAGACCCTTCCTTTAGCATGAGATGTGATATCCAACTCCTTCCCATTCCAATCCTGAGACCCTTCCTATAGCATGAGATGTGATATCTCAATACTTCTAATACCAAACCTGAGATCCTTCCGATAACATGAGATGTGATATCTCAATACTTCTAATACCAAACCTGAGATCCATCCTATAACATGAGATGTGATATCCAACTCCTTCCCTTTCCAAACCTGAGAGCCGTTCTATAGCATGAGATGTGATATCCAGGTCCTTCCCATTCCAATCCTTAGACCCTTCCTACAGCATGCAATATGATATCTCAATGCTTATACCAAACCTGAGAACCTTCCTATGGCCTGAGATGTCATGGCCTGAGATGTCATATACAACTCCTTCCCATTCCAATCCTGAGACCCTTCCTTTAGCATGAGATGTGATATCTCAATGCTTATACCAAATCTGAGACCCTTCCTATAGCATGAGATGTGATATCCAATTCCTTCCCATTCCAATCCTGAGACCCTCCCTATAGCATGAGATGTGATATCTCAATGCTTATACCAAACCTGAGAGCCTACCTATAACATGAGATGTGATATCCAAGTCCATCCCATTCCAATCCTTAGACCCTTCCTACAGCATGCGATGTGATATCTCAATGATTCTAATACCAAACCAGAGACTCTTCCTATAACATGAGATGGGATATCCAACTCCTTCCCATTCCAATCCTGAGCCGCTTCCGATAGCAGAGATGTGATATCTCAATGCTTATACCAAACCTGAGACCCTTCCTATAACATGAGATGTGATATCCAACTCCTTCCCGTTCCAAACCTGAGACACTAACTATAGCATATGTGATATCCAACTCCTTCCCATTCCAAACATGAGACCCTTCCTATAGCAAGAAAGTAATATCCAACTCCTACCCATTCCAATCCTGAGACCCTTCCTATAGCAAGAGATGTGATATCCAAATCCTTCCCATTCCAATCCTGAGACCCTTCCTATAACATGAGATGTGATATCCAACTCCTTCCCATTCCAACCTGAGACACTTCCTAAAGCATGAGAAGGGATATCCAACTCCTTCCCAATCCAATCCTGAGACCCTTCCGATAGCAGAGATGTGATATCTCAATGCTTATACCAAACCTGAGACCCTTCCTATGGCATGAGATGTGATATCCAACTCCTTGCCATTCAAATCCTGAGACCCTTCCTATAGCATGAGAAGGGATATCCAACTCCTTCCCAATCCAATCCTGAGACCCTTCCGATAGCAGCGAAGTGATATGTCAATGCTTCTACCAAACCTGAGACCCTTCCTTTAGCATGAGATGTGATATCCAAATCCTTCACATTCCAATCCTGAGACCCTTCCTATAGCATGAGATGTGATATCTCAATGCTTCTAATACCAAACCTGAGATCCTTCCTATAACATGAGATGTGATATCCAATTCCTTCCCATTCCAAACCTGAGACCCTTTCTATTGGATGAGATGTGATATCCAACTCCTTCCCATTCCAACCCTGAGACCCTTCCTATAGCATGAGATGTGATGTCTCAATGCGTCTAATACCAAACCTGAGATCCTTCCTATAACATGAGATGTGATATCCAACTCCTTCCATTCCAATCCTGAGACCCGTCCTATAGCATGAGATGTGATATCTCAATGCTTATACCAAACCTGAGACCCTTCCTATAGCATGAGATGTGATATCCAACTGCTTCCCATTCCAATCCTGAGACCCTTCCTATAGCATGAGATGTGATATCTCAATGCTTCTAATACCAAACCTGAGATCCTTCCTCTAACATGAAATGTGATATCCAACTCCTTCCCTTTCCAAACCTAAGAGCCTATCTATAGCATGAGATGTGATATCCAAGTCCTTCACAATCCAACCCTTAGACCCTTCCTACAGCATGCAATATGATATCTCAATGATTCTAATAACAAACCTGAGACCCGTCCTATAACATGAGATGGGATATCCAACTCCTTCCCATTCCAATCCTGAGACACTTCCGATAGCAGAGATGTGATATCTCAATGCTTATACCAAACCTGAGACCCTTCCTATAACATGAGATGTGATATCCAAATCCTTCCCGTTCCAAACCTGAGACCCTTCCTTTAGCATGAGATGTGATATCCAGCTCCTTCCCATTCCAATCCTGAGACACTTCCGATAGCATGAGATGTGATATCTCAATGCTTCTAATATCAAAACTGAGACCCTCCCTATAGCATGATATGTGATATCTAAGTCCTTCCCATTCCAATCCTGAGACCCTCCCTATAGCATGAGATGTGATATCCAACTCCTTCCCATTCCAATCCTGAGACCCTTCCTATAGCATGAGATATGATATCTCAATACTTCTAATACCAAACATGAGATCCTTCCGATAACATGAGATGTGATATCCAATTCCTTCCCATTCCAAACCTGAGACCCTTTCTATTGGATGAGATGTGATATCCAACTCCTTCCCATTCCAACCCTGAGACCCTTCCTATAGCATGAGATGTGATGTCTCAATGCGTCTAATACCAAACCTGAGATCCTTCCTATAACATGAGATGTGATATCCAACTCCTTCCATTCCAATCCTGAGACCCGTCCTATAGCATGAGATGTGATATCTCAATGCTTATACCAAACCTGAGACCCTTCCTATAGCATGAGATGTGATATCCAACTGCTTCCCATTCCAATCCTGAGACCCTTCCTATAGCATGAGATGTGATATCTCAATGCTTCTAATACCAAACCTGAGATCCTTCCTCTAACATGAAATGTGATATCCAACTCCTTCCCTTTCCAAACCTAAGAGCCTATCTATAGCATGAGATGTGATATCCAAGTCCTTCACATTCCAACCCTTAGACCCTTCCTACAGCATGCAATATGATATCTCAATGATTCTAATAACAAACCTGAGACCCGTCCTATAACATGAGATGGGATATCCAACTCCTTCCCATTCCAATCCTGAGACACTTCCGATAGCAGAGATGTGATATCTCAATGCTTATACCAAACCTGAGACCCTTCCTATAACATGAGATGTGATATCCAAATCCTTCCCGTTCCAAACCTGAGACCCTTCCTTTAGCATGAGATGTGATATCCAGCTCCTTCCCATTCCAATCCTGAGACACTTCCGATAGCATGAGATGTGATATCTCAATGCTTCTAATATCAAAACTGAGACCCTCCCTATAGCATGATATGTGATATCTAAGTCCTTCCCATTCCAATCCTGAGACCCTCCCTATAGCATGAGATGTGATATCCAACTCCTTCCCATTCCAATCCTGAGACCCTTCCTATAGCATGAGATATGATATCTCAATACTTCTAATACCAAACGTGAGATCCTTCCGATAACATGAGATGTGATATCCAAATCCTTCCCCTTCCAAACCTGAGACCCTCCCTTTAGCATGAAATGTGATATCCAACTCCTTCCTATTCCAATCCTGAGACTCTTCTGATAGCATGAGATGTGATATCTCAATGCTTCTAATACCAAACCTGAGATCCTTCCTATAACATGAGATGTGATATCCAAATCCTTCCCCTTCCAAACCTGAGACCCTCCCTTTAGCATGAGATGTGATATCTAACTCCTTCCCATTCCATTCCTGAGACCCTTCTGATAGCATGAGATGTGATATCTCAATGCCTCTAATACCAAACCTGAGATCCTACCTCTAACATGAAATGAGATATCCAACTCTTTCCCCTTCCAAACCTGAGAGCCTTCCTATAGCATGAGATGTGATATCCAAGTCCTTCCCATTCCAATACTGAGACCCTTCCTACAGCTTGAGATGTGATATCCAACTCCTTCCCATTCCAATTCTGAGACCCTTCCTATAGCATGAGATGTGATATCTCAATGCTTATACCAAACCTGAGAGCCTACCTATAGCATGAGATGTGATATCCAAGTCCATCCCATTCCAATCCTTAGACCCTTCCTACAGCATGCGATGTGATATCTCAATGATTCTAATACCAAACCAGAGACTCTTCCTATAACATGAGATGGGATATCCAACTCCTTCCCATTCCAATTCTGAGACCCTTCCTATACTATGAGACTTGATATCTCAATGATTCTAATACCAAACCAGAGACTCTTCCTATAACATGAGATGGGATATCCAACTCCTTCCCATTCCAATTCTGAGACCCTTCCTATACTATGAGACTTGATATCCAACTCCTTCCCATTCCAATCCTGAGACCCTTCCGATATCATGAGATGTGATATCTCAAAGCTTCTAATATCAAACTTGAGACCCTCCCTATAGCATGAGATATGATATCCAAGTCCTTCCCATTCCAATCCTGAGACCCTTCCTATAGCATGAGATGTGATATCTCAATGCTTCTAATATCAAACCTGAGACCGTTCCTATAACATGAGATGGGAATATCCAACTCCTTCCCATTCCAATCTTGAGACCCTTCCGATAGCAGAGATGTGATATCTCAATGCTTATACCACACCTGAGATCCTTCCTATAACATGAGATGTGATATCCAACTCCTTCCCATTCCAATCCTGAGACACTTCCTATAGCATGAGATGTGATATCTCACTGCTTATACCAAACCTGAGACCCTTCCCATAGCAGGAGATGTGATATCCAACTCCTTCCCATTCCAATCCTCAGACCCTTCCTATAGCATGAGATGTGATATCTCAATGCTTCTAATGTCAAACTTGAGACCCTACCTATAGCATGAGATGTGATATCCAAGTCCTTCCCATTCCAATCCTGAGACACTTCCTATAGCATGAGATGTGATATCTCAATGCTTCTAATACCAAACCTGAGACTCTTCCTATAACATGAGATGGGATATCCAACTCCTTCCAATTCCAATCCTGAGACCCTTTTGATAGCAGAGATGTGATATCTCAATGTTTATACCAAACCTGAGACCCTTCCTACGGCATGAGATGTCATATTCAACTCCTTCCCATTCCAATCCTGAGACCCTTCCTATAGCATGAGATTTGATATCCAACTCCTTCCCATTCCAATCCTGAGACCCTTCCTATAGCATGAGATGTGATGTCTCAATGCTTCTAATACCAAACCTCAGATCCTTCCTATAACATGAGATGTGATATCCAACTCCTTCCATTCCAATCCTGAGACCCTTCCTATAGCATGAGATGTGATATCTCAATGCTTATACCAAACCTGAAACCCTTCCTATAGCATGAGATGTGATATCCAACTCCTTCCCATTCCAATCCTGAGACCCTTCCTATAGCCTGAGATGTGATATCTCAATGCCTCTAATACCAAACCTGAGATCCTTCCTCTAACATGAAATGTGATATCCAACTCCTTCACTTTCCAAACCTGAGAGCCTATCTATAGCATGAGATGTGATATCCAAGTCCTTCGCATTCCAATCCTTAGACCCTTCCTACAGCATGCAATATGATATCTCAATGATTCTAATAAAAAACCTGAGACCCGTCCTATAACATGAGATGGGATATCCAACTCCTTCCCATTCCAATCCTGAGACACTTCCGATAGCAGAGATGTGATAACTCAATGTTTATACCAAACCTGAGACCCTTCCTATAACATGAGATGTGATATCCAACTCCTTCCCGTTCCAAACCTGAGACCCTTCCTTTAGCATGAGATGTGATATCCAGCTCCTTCCCATTCCAATCCTGAGACACTTCCGATAGCATGAGATGTGATATCTCAATGCTTCTAATATCAAAACTGAGACCCTCCCTATAGCATGATATGTGATATCTAAGTCCTTCCCATTCCAATCCTGAGACCCTTCCTATAGCATGAGATGTGATATCTAAATACTTCTAATACCAAACCTGAGATCCTTCCGATAACATGAGATGTGATATCTCAATACTTCTAATACCAAACCTGAGATCCATCCTATAACATGAGATGTGATATCCAAATCCTTCCCCTTCCAAACCTGAGACCCTCCCTTTAGCATGAGATGTGATATCCAACTCCTTCCCATTCCAATCCTGAGACCCTTCTGATAGCATAAGATATGATATCGCAATGCTTCTATACCAAACCTGAGATCCTTCCGATAGCATGAGATGTGATATCTCAATACTTCTAATACCAAACCTGAGATCCTTCCTATAACATGAGATGTGATATCCAAATCCTTATCTTCCAAACCTGAGACCCTCCTTTTACCATGAGATGTGATATCCAACTCCTTCCCATTCCAATCCTGAGACTCTTCTGTTAGCATAAGATATGATATCTCAATGCTTCTATACCAAACCTGAGATCCTTCTGATAGCATGAGATGTGATATCTCAATGCTTCTAATACCAAACCTGAGATCCTACCTCTAACATGAAATGTGATATCCAACTCTTTCCCCTTGCAAACCTGAGAGCCTTCCTATAGCATGAGATGTGATATCCAAGTCCTTCCCATTCCAATCCTGAGACCCTTCCTATAACATGAGATGTGATATCCAACTCCTTCCCATTCCAACCTGAGACCCTTCCTATAGCATGAGATGGGATATCTAACTCCTTCCAAATCCAATCCCGATACCCTTCCGATAGCATGAGATGTGATAACCCAATGCTTCTACCAAACCTGAGACCCATATTATGGCATGAGATGTGATATCAAACTCCTTCCCATTCTAATCCTGAGACCCTTCCTGTAGCTTGAAATGTGATATCCAACTCCTTCCCATTCCAATTCTGAGACCCTTCCTATACCATGAGACTTGATATCTCAATGCTTCTAATACCAAACCTGAGACCCGTCCTATAACATGAGATGTGATATCCAAATCCTTCCCCTTCCAAACCTTAGACCCTTCCTTTATCATGAGATGTGATATCCAACTCCTTCCCATTCCAATCTTGAGACCCTTCCGATATCATGAAATGTGATATCTCAATGCTTCTATCAAACTTGAGACCCTCCCTATAGCATGAGATGTGATATCCAACTCCTTCCCATTCCAATCCTGAGACCCTTCTGATAGCATAAGATATGATATCTCAATGCTTCTATACCAAACCTGAGATCCTTCCGATAGCATGAGATGTGATATCTCAATACTTCTAATACCAAACCTGAGATCCTTCCTATAACATGAGATGTGATATCCAAATCCTTATCTTCCAAACCTGAGACCCTCCCTTTACCATGAGATGTGATATTCAACTCCTTCCCATTCCAATCCTGAGACTCTTCTGATAGCATAAGATATGATATCTCAATGCTTCTATACCAAACCTGAGATCCTTCTGATAGCATGAGATGTGATATCTCAATGCTTCTAATACCAAACCTGAGATCCTACCTCTAACATGAAATGTGATATCCAACTCTTTCCCCTTGCAAACCTGAGAGCCTTCCTATAGCATGAGATGTGATATCCAAGTCCTTCCCATTCCAATCCTGAGACCCTTCCTATAACATGAGATGTGATATCCAACTCCTTCCCATTCCAACCTGAGACCCTTCCTATAGCATGAGATGGGATATCCAACTCCTTCCAAATCCAATCCCGATACCCTTCCGATAGCATGAGATGTGATAACCCAATGCTTCTACCAAACCTGAGACCCATATTATGGCATGAGATGTGATATCAAACTCCTTCCCATTCTAATCCTGAGACCCTTCCTATAGCTTGAAATGTGATATCCAACTCCTTCCCATTCCAATTCTGAGACCCTTCCTATACCATGAGACTTGATATCTCAATACTTCTAATACCAAACCTGAGACCCGTCCTATAACATGAGATGTGATATCCAAATCCTTCCCCTTCCAAACCTTAGACCCTTCCTTTATCATGAGATGTGATATCCAACTCCTTCCCATTCCAATCTAGAGACCCTTCCGATACCATGAAATGTGATATCTCAATGCTTCTATCAAACTTGAGACCCTCCCTATAGCATGAGATGTGATATCCAAGTCCTTCCCATTCCAATCCTGAGACCCTTCCTATAGCATGAGATGTGATATCTCAATGCTTCTAATACCAAACCTGAGACCCTTCCTATAACATGAGATGGGAATATCCAACTCCTTCCCATTCCAATCCTTAGACCCTTCCTACAGCATGCAATATGATATCTCAATGATTTTAATAAAAAACCTGAGACCCGTCCTATAACATGAGATGGGATATCCAACTCCTTCCCATTCCAATCCTGAGACACTTCCGATAGCAGAGATGTGATATCTCAATGTTTATACCAAACCTGAGACCCTTCCTATAACACGAGATGTGATATCCAACTCCTTCCCATTCCAATCCTGAGACCCTTCCTATAGCATGAGATGTGATATCCAACTCCATCCCATTCCAATCCTGAGACCCTTCCTATAGCATGAGATGTGATGTCTCAATGCTTCTAATACCAAACCTGAGATCCTTCCTATAACATGAGATGTGATATCCAACTCCTTCCATTCCAATCCTGAGACCCTTCCTATAGCATGAGATGTGATATCTCAATGCTTATACCAAACCTGAGACCCTTCCTATAGCATGAGATGTGATATCCAACTCCTTCCCATTCCAATCCTGAGACCCTTCCTATAGCATGAGATGTGATATCTCAATGCTTCTAATACCAAACCTGAGATCCTTCCTCTAACATGAAATGTGAGATCCAACTCTTTCCCTTTCCAAACCTAAGAGCCTATCTATAGCATGAGATGTGATATCCAAGTCCTTCACATTCCAACCCTTAGACCCTTCCTACAGCATGCAATATGATATCTCAATGATTCCAATAACAAACCTGAGACCCGTCCTATAACATGAGATGGGAAATCCAACTCCTTCCCATTCCAATCCTGAGACACTTCCGATAGCAGAGATGTGATATCTCAATGTTTATACCAAACCTGAGACCCTTCCTATAACATGAGATGTGATATCCAATTCCTTCCCGTTCCAAACCTGAGACCCTTCCTTTAGCATGAGATGTGATATCCAGCTCCTTCCCATTCCAATCCTGAGACACTTCCGATAGCATGAAATGTGATATCTCAATGCTTCTAATATCAAAACTGAGACCCTCCCTATAGCATGATATGTGATATCTAAGTCCTTCCCATTCCAATCCTGAGACCCTTCCTATAGCATGAGATGTGATATCTCAATGCTTCTACCAAACCTGAGACCCTTCCTTTAGCATGAGATGTGATATCCAACGCCTTCCCATTCCAATCCTGAGACCCTTCCTATAGCATGAGATGTGATATCTCAATACTTCTAATACCAAACCTGAGATTCTTCCGATAACATGAGATGTGATATCTCAATACTTCTAATACCAAACCTGAGATCCATCCTATAACATGAGATGTGATATCCAACTCCTTCCCTTTCCAAACCTGAGAGCCGTTCTATAGCATGAGATGTGATATCCAGGTCCTTCCCATTCCAATCCTTAGACCCTTCCTACAGCATGCAATATGATATCTCAATGCTTATACCAAACCTGAGAACCTTCCTATGGCCTGAGATGTCATGGCCTGAGATGTCATATACAACTCCTTCCCATTCCAATCCTGAGACCCTTCCTTTAGCATGAGATGTGATATCTCAATGCTTATACCAAATCTGAGACCCTTCCTATAGCATGAGATGTGATATCCAATTCCTTCCCATTCCAATCCTGAGACCCTCCCTATAGCATGAGATGTGATATCTCAATGCTTATACCAAACCTGAGAGCCTACCTATAACATGAGATGTGATATCCAAGTCCATCCCATTCCAATCCTTAGACCCTTCCTACAGCATGCGATGTGATATCTCAATGATTCTAATACCAAACCAGAGACTCTTCCTATAACATGAGATGGGATATCCAACTCCTTCCCATTCCAATCCTGAGCCGCTTCCGATAGCAGAGATGTGATATCTCAATGCTTATACCAAACCTGAGACCCTTCCTATAACATGAGATGTGATATCCAACTCCTTCCCGTTCCAAACCTGAGACACTAACTATAGCATATGTGATATCCAACTCCTTCCCATTCCAAACATGAGACCCTTCCTATAGCAAGAAAGTAATATCCAACTCCTACCCATTCCAATCCTGAGACCCTTCCTATAGCAAGAGATGTGATATCCAAATCCTTCCCATTCCAATCCTGAGACCCTTCCTATAACATGAGATGTGATATCCAACTCCTTCCCATTCCAACCTGAGACACTTCCTAAAGCATGAGAAGGGATATCCAACTCCTTCCCAATCCAATCCTGAGACCCTTCCGATAGCAGAGATGTGATATCTCAATGCTTATACCAAACCTGAGACCCTTCCTATGGCATGAGATGTGATATCCAACTCCTTGCCATTCAAATCCTGAGACCCTTCCTATAGCATGAGAAGGGATATCCAACTCCTTCCCAATCCAATCCTGAGACCCTTCCGATAGCAGCGACGTGATATCTCAATGCTTCTACCAAACCTGAGACCCTTCCTTTAGCATGAGATGTGATATCCAAATCCTTCACATTCCAATCCTGAGACCCTTCCTATAGCATGAGATGTGATATCTCAATGCTTCTAATACCAAACCTGAGATCCTTCCTATAACATGAGATGTGATATCCAATTCCTTCCCATTCCAAACCTGAGACCCTTTCTATTGGATGAGATGTGATATCCAACTCCTTCCCATTCCAACCCTGAGACCCTTCCTATAGCATGAGATGTGATGTCTCAATGCGTCTAATACCAAACCTGAGATCCTTCCTATAACATGAGATGTGATATCCAACTCCTTCCATTCCAATCCTGAGACCCGTCCTATAGCATGAGATGTGATATCTCAATGCTTATACCAAACCTGAGACCCTTCCTATAGCATGAGATGTGATATCCAACTGCTTCCCATTCCAATCCTGAGACCCTTCCTATAGCATGAGATGTGATATCTCAATGCTTCTAATACCAAACCTGAGATCCTTCCTCTAACATGAAATGTGATATCCAACTCCTTCCCTTTCCAAACCTAAGAGCCTATCTATAGCATGAGATGTGATATCCAAGTCCTTTACATTCCAACCCTTAGACCCTTCCTACAGCATGCAATATGATATCTCAATGATTCTAATAACAAACCTGAGACCCGTCCTATAACATGAGATGGGATATCCAACTCCTTCCCATTCCAATCCTGAGACACTTCCGATAGCAGAGATGTGATATCTCAATGCTTATACCAAACCTGAGACCCTTCCTATAACATGAGATGTGATATCCAAATCCTTCCCGTTCCAAACCTGAGACCCTTCCTTTAGCATGAGATGTGATATCCAGCTCCTTCCCATTCCAATCCTGAGACACTTCCGATAGCATGAGATGTGATATCTCAATGCTTCTAATATCAAAACTGAGACCCTCCCTATAGCATGAGATGTGATATCCAACTCCTTCCCATTCCAATCCTGAGACCCTTCCTATAGCATGAGATATGATATCTCAATACTTCTAATACCAAACGTGAGATCCTTCCGATAACATGAGATGTGATATCCAAATCCTTCCCCTTCCAAACCTGAGACCCTCCCTTTAGCATGAAATGTGATATCCAACTCCTTCCTATTCCAATCCTGAGACTCTTCTGATAGCATGAGATGTGATATCTCAATGCTTCTAATACCAAACCTGAGATCCTTCCTATAACATGAGATGTGATATCCAAATCCTTCCCCTTCCAAACCTGAGACCCTCCCTTTAGCATGAGATGTGATATCTAACTCCTTCCCATTCCATTCCTGAGACCCTTCTGATAGCATGAGATGTGATATCTCAATGCCTCTAATACCAAACCTGAGATCCTACCTCTAACATGAAATGAGATATCCAACTCTTTCCCCTTCCAAACCTGAGAGCCTTCCTATAGCATGAGATGTGATATCCAAGTCCTTCCCATTCCAATACTGAGACCCTTCCTACAGCTTGAGATGTGATATCCAACTCCTTCCCATTCCAATTCTGAGACCCTTCCTATAGCATGAGATGTGATATCTCAATGCTTATACCAAACCTGAGAGCCTACCTATAGCATGAGATGTGATATCCAAGTCCATCCCATTCCAATCCTTAGACCCTTCCTACAGCATGCGATGTGATATCTCAATGATTCTAATACCAAACCAGAGACTCTTCCTATAACATGAGATGGGATATCCAACTCCTTCCCATTCCAATTCTGAGACCCTTCCTATACTATGAGACTTGATATCTCAATGATTCTAATACCAAACCAGAGACTCTTCCTATAACATGAGATGGGATATCCAACTCCTTCCCATTCCAATTCTGAGACCCTTCCTATACTATGAGACTTGATATCCAACTCCTTCCCATTCCAATCCTGAGACCCTTCCGATATCATGAGATGTGATATCTCAAAGCTTCTAATATCAAACTTGAGACCCTCCCTATAGCATGAGATGTGATATCCAAGTCCTTCCCATTCCAATCCTGAGACCCTTCCTATAGCATGAGATGTGATATCTCAATGCTTCTAATATCAAACCTGAGACCCTTCCTATAACATGAGATGGGAATATCCAACTCCTTCCCATTCCAATCTTGAGACCCTTCCGATAGCAGAGATGTGATATCTCAATGCTTATACCACACCTGAGATCCTTCCTATAACATGAGATGTGATATCCAACTCCTTCCCATTCCAATCCTGAGACACTTCCTATAGCATGAGATGTGATATCTCACTGCTTATACCAAACCTGAGACCCTTCCCATAGCAGGAGATGTGATATCCAACTCCTTCCCATTCCAATCCTCAGACCCTTCCTATAGCATGAGATGTGATATCTCAATGCTTCTAATGTCAAACTTGAGACCCTACCTATAGCATGAGATGTGATATCCAAGTCCTTCCCATTCCAATCCTGAGACACTTCCTATAGCATGAGATGTGATATCTCAATGCTTCTAATACCAAACCTGAGACTCTTCCTATAACATGAGATGGGATATCCAACTCCTTCCAATTCCAATCCTGAGACCCTTTTGATAGCAGAGATGTGATATCTCAATGTTTATACCAAACCTGAGACCCTTCCTACGGCATGAGATGTCATATTCAACTCCTTCCCATTCCAATCCTGAGACCCTTCCTATAGCATGAGATTTGATATCCAACTCCTTCCCATTCCAATCCTGAGACCCTTCCTATAGCATGAGATGTGATGTCTCAATGCTTCTAATACCAAACCTCAGATCCTTCCTATAACATGAGATGTGATATCCAACTCCTTCCATTCCAATCCTGAGACCCTTCCTATAGCATGAGATGTGATATCTCAATGCTTATACCAAACCTGAAACCCTTCCTATAGCATGAGATGTGATATCCAACTCCTTCCCATTCCAATCCTGAGACCCTTCCTATAGCCTGAGATGTGATATCTCAATGCCTCTAATACCAAACCTGAGATCCTTCCTCTAACATGAAATGTGATATCCAACTCCTTCACTTTCCAAACCTGAGAGCCTATCTATAGCATGAGATGTGATATCCAAGTCCTTCGCATTCCAATCCTTAGACCCTTCCTACAGCATGCAATATGATATCTCAATGATTCTAATAAAAAACCTGAGACCCGTCCTATAACATGAGATGGGATATCCAACTCCTTCCCATTCCAATCCTGAGACACTTCCGATAGCAGAGATGTGATATCTCAATGTTTATACCAAACCTGAGACCCTTCCTATAACATGAGATGTGATATCCAACTCCTTCCCGTTCCAAACCTGAGACCCTTCCTTTAGCATGAGATGTGATATCCAGCTCCTTCCCATTCCAATCCTGAGACACTTCCGATAGCATGAGATGTGATATCTCAATGCTTCTAATATCAAAACTGAGACCCTCCCTATAGCATGATATGTGATATCTAAGTCCTTCCCATTCCAATCCTGAGACCCTTCCTATAGCATGAGATGTGATATCTAAATACTTCTAATACCAAACCTGAGATCCTTCCGATAACATGAGATGTGATATCTCAATACTTCTAATACCAAACCTGAGATCCATCCTATTACATGAGATGTGATATCCAAATCCTTCCCCTTCCAAACCTGAGACCCTCCCTTTAGCATGAGATGTGATATCCAACTCCTTCCCATTCCAATCCTGAGACCCTTCTGATAGCATAAGATATGATATCTCAATGCTTCTATACCAAACCTGAGATCCTTCCGATAGCATGAGATGTGATATCTCAATACTTCTAATACCAAACCTGAGATCCTTCCTATAACATGAGATGTGATATCCAAATCCTTATCTTCCAAACCTGAGACCCTCCTTTTACCATGAGATGTGATATCCAACTCCTTCCCATTCCAATCCTGAGACTCTTCTGATAGCATAAGATATGATATCTCAATGCTTCTATGCCAAACCTGAGATCCTTCTGATAGCATGAGATGTGATATCTCAATGCTTCTAATACCAAACCTGAGATCCTACCTCTAACATGAAATGTGATATCCAACTCTTTCCCCTTGCAAACCTGAGAGCCTTCCTATAGCATGAGATGTGATATCCAAGTCCTTCCCATTCCAATCCTGAGACCCTTCCTATAACATGAGATGTGATATCCAACTCCTTCCCATTCCAACCTGAGACCCTTCCTATAGCATGAGATGGGATATCTAACTCCTTCCAAATCCAATCCCGATACCCTTCCGATAGCATGAGATGTGATAACCCAATGCTTCTACCAAACCTGAGACCCATATTATGGCATGAGATGTGATATCAAACTCCTTCCCATTCTAATCCTGAGACCCTTCCTATAGCTTGAAATGTGATATCCAACTCCTTCCCATTCCAATTCTGAGACCCTTCCTATACCATGAGACTTGATATCTCAATGCTTCTAATACCAAACCTGAGACCCGTCCTATAACATGAGATGTGATATCCAAATCCTTCCCCTTCCAAACCTGAGACCCTTCCTTTAGCATGAGATGTGATATCCAGCTCCTTCCCATTCCAATCCTGAGACACTTCCGATAGCATGAGATGTGATATCTCAATGCTTCTAATATCAAAACTGAGACCCTCCCTATAGCATGATATGTGATATCTAAGTCCTTCCCATTCCAATCCTGAGACCCTTCCTATAACATGAGATGTGATATCTCAATGCTTCTACCAAACCTGAGACCCTTCCTTTAGCATGAGATGTGATATCCAACGCCTTCCCATTCCAATCCTGAGACCCTTCCTATAGCATGAGATGTGATATCTCAATACTTCTAATACCAAACCTGAGATCCTTCCGATAACATGAGATGTGATATCTCAATACTTCTAATACCAAACCTGAGATCCATCCTATAACATGAGATGTGATATCCAACTCCTTCCCTTTCCAAACCTGAGAGCCGTTCTATAGCATGAGATGTGATATCCAGGTCCTTCCCATTCCAATCCTTAGACCCTTCCTACAGCATGCAATATGATATCTCAATGCTTATACCAAACCTGAGAACCTTCCTATGGCCTGAGATGTCATGGCCTGAGATGTCATATACAACTCCTTCCCATTCCAATCCTGAGACCCTTCCTTTAGCATGAGATGTGATATCTCAATGCTTATACCAAATCTGAGACCCTTCCTATAGCATGAGATGTGATATCCAATTCCTTCCCATTCCAATCCTGAGACCCTCCCTATAGCATGAGATGTGATATCTCAATGCTTATACCAAACCTGAGAGCCTACCTATAACATGAGATGTGATATCCAAGTCCATCCCATTCCAATCCTTAGACCCTTCCTACAGCATGCGATGTGATATCTCAATGATTCTAATACCAAACCAGAGACTCTTCCTATAACATGAGATGGGATATCCAACTCCTTCCCATTCCAATCCTGAGCCGCTTCCGATAGCAGAGATGTGATATCTCAATGCTTATACCAAACCTGAGACCCTTCCTATAACATGAGATGTGATATCCAACTCCTTCCCGTTCCAAACCTGAGACACTAACTATAGCATATGTGATATCCAACTCCTTCCCATTCCAAACATGAGACCCTTCCTATAGCAAGAAAGTAATATCCAACTCCTACCCATTCCAATCCTGAGACCCTTCCTATAGCAAGAGATGTGATATCCAAATCCTTCCCATTCCAATCCTGAGACCCTTCCTATAACATGAGATGTGATATCCAACTCCTTCCCATTCCAACCTGAGACACTTCCTAAAGCATGAGAAGGGATATCCAACTCCTTCCCAATCCAATCCTGAGACCCTTCCGATAGCAGAGATGTGATATCTCAATGCTTATACCAAACCTGAGACCCTTCCTATGGCATGAGATGTGATATCCAACTCCTTGCCATTCAAATCCTGAGACCCTACCTATAGCATGAGAAGGGATATCCAACTCCTTCCCAATCCAATCCTGAGACCCTTCCGATAGCAGCGACGTGATATCTCAATGCTTCTACCAAACCTGAGACCCTTCCTTTAGCATGAGATGTGATATCCAAATCCTTCACATTCCAATCCTGAGACCCTTCCTATAGCATGAGATGTGATATCTCAATGCTTCTAATACCAAACCTGAGATCCTTCCTATAACATGAGATGTGATATCCAATTCCTTCCCATTCCAAACCTGAGACCCTTTCTATTGGATGAGATGTGATATCCAACTCCTTCCCATTCCAACCCTGAGACCCTTCCTATAGCATGAGATGTGATGTCTCAATGCGTCTAATACCAAACCCGAGATCCTTCCTATAACATGAGATGTGATATCCAACTCCTTCCATTCCAATCCTGAGACCCGTCCTATAGCATGAGATGTGATATCTCAATGCTTATACCAAACCTGAGACCCTTCCTATAGCATGAGATGTGATATCCAACTGCTTCCCATTCCAATCCTGAGACCCTTCCTATAGCATGAGATGTGATATCTCAATGCTTCTAATACCAAACCTGAGATCCTTCCTCTAACATGAAATGTGATATCCAACTCCTTCCCTTTCCAAACCTAAGAGCCTATCTATAGCATGAGATGTGATATCCAAGTCCTTCACATTCCAACCCTTAGACCCTTCCTACAGCATGCAATATGATATCTCAATGATTCTAATAACAAACCTGAGACCCGTCCTATAACATGAGATGGGATATCCAACTCCTTCCCATTCCAATCCTGAGACACTTCCGATAGCAGAGATGTGATATCTCAATGCTTATACCAAACCTGAGACCCTTCCTATAACATGAGATGTGATATCCAAATCCTTCCCGTTCCAAACCTGAGACCCTTCCTTTAGCATGAGATGTGATATCCAGCTCCTTCCCATTCCAATCCTGAGACACTTCCGATAGCATGAGATGTGATATCTCAATGCTTCTAATATCAAAACTGAGACCCTCCCTATAGCATGATATGTGATATCTAAGTCCTTCCCATTCCAATCCTGAGACCCTCCCTATAGCATGAGATGTGATATCCAACTCCTTCCCATTCCAATCCTGAGACCCTTCCTATAGCATGAGATATGATATCTCAATACTTCTAATACCAAACGTGAGATCCTTCCGATAACATGAGATGTGATATCCAAATCCTTCCCCTTCCAAACCTGAGACCCTCCCTTTAGCATGAAATGTGATATCCAACTCCTTCCTATTCCAATCCTGAGACTCTTCTGATAGCATGAGATGTGATATCTCAATGCTTCTAATACCAAACCTGAGATCCTTCCTATAACATGAGATGTGATATCCAAATCCTTCCCCTTCCAAACCTGAGACCCTCCCTTTAGCATGAGATGTGATATCTAACTCCTTCCCATTCCATTCCTGAGACCCTTCTGATAGCATGAGATGTGATATCTCAATGCCTCTAATACCAAACCTGAGATCCTACCTCTAACATGAAATGAGATATCCAACTCTTTCCCCTTCCAAACCTGAGAGCCTTCCTATAGCATGAGATGTGATATCCAAGTCCTTCCCATTCCAATACTGAGACCCTTCCTACAGCTTGAGATGTGATATCCAACTCCTTCCCATTCCAATTCTGAGACCCTTCCTATAGCATGAGATGTGATATCTCAATGCTTATACCAAACCTGAGAGCCTACCTATAGCATGAGATGTGATATCCAAGTCCATCCCATTCCAATCCTTAGACCCTTCCTACAGCATGCGATGTGATATCTCAATGATTCTAATACCAAACCAGAGACTCTTCCTATAACATGAGATGGGATATCCAACTCCTTCCCATTCCAATTCTGAGACCCTTCCTATACTATGAGACTTGATATCTCAATGATTCTAATACCAAACCAGAGACTCTTCCTATAACATGAGATGGGATATCCAACTCCTTCCCATTCCAATTCTGAGACCCTTCCTATACTATGAGACTTGATATCCAACTCCTTCCCATTCCAATCCTGAGACCCTTCCGATATCATGAGATGTGATATCTCAAAGCTTCTAATATCAAACTTGAGACCCTCCCTATAGCATGAGATGTGATATCCAAGTCCTTCCCATTCCAATCCTGAGACCCTTCCTATAGCATGAGATGTGATATCTCAATGCTTCTAATATCAAACCTGAGACCCTTCCTATAACATGAGATGGGAATATCCAACTCCTTCCCATTCCAATCTTGAGACCCTTCCGATAGCAGAGATGTGATATCTCAATGCTTATACCACACCTGAGATCCTTCCTATAACATGAGATGTGATATCCAACTCCTTCCCATTCCAATCCTGAGACACTTCCTATAGCATGAGATGTGATATCTCACTGCTTATACCAAACCTGAGACCCTTCCCATAGCAGGAGATGTGATATCCAACTCCTTCCCATTCCAATCCTCAGACCCTTCCTATAGCATGAGATGTGATATCTCAATGCTTCTAATGTCAAACTTGAGACCCTACCTATAGCATGAGATGTGATATCCAAGTCCTTCCCATTCCAATCCTGAGACACTTCCTATAGCATGAGATGTGATATCTCAATGCTTCTAATACCAAACCTGAGACTCTTCCTATAACATGAGATGGGATATCCAACTCCTTCCAATTCCAATCCTGAGACCCTTTTGATAGCAGAGATGTGATATCTCAATGTTTATACCAAACCTGAGACCCTTCCTACGGCATGAGATGTCATATTCAACTCCTTCCCATTCCAATCCTGAGACCCTTCCTATAGCATGAGATTTGATATCCAACTCCTTCCCATTCCAATCCTGAGACCCTTCCTATAGCATGAGATGTGATGTCTCAATGCTTCTAATACCAAACCTCAGATCCTTCCTATAACATGAGATGTGATATCCAACTCCTTCCATTCCAATCCTGAGACCCTTCCTATAGCATGAGATGTGATATCTCAATGCTTATACCAAACCTGAAACCCTTCCTATAGCATGAGATGTGATATCCAACTCCTTCCCATTCCAATCCTGAGACCCTTCCTATAGCCTGAGATGTGATATCTCAATGCCTCTAATACCAAACCTGAGATCCTTCCTCTAACATGAAATGTGATATCCAACTCCTTCACTTTCCAAACCTGAGAGCCTATCTATAGCATGAGATGTGATATCCAAGTCCTTCGCATTCCAATCCTTAGACCCTTCCTACAGCATGCAATATGATATCTCAATGATTCTAATAAAAAACCTGAGACCCGTCCTATAACATGAGATGGGATATCCAACTCCTTCCCATTCCAATCCTGAGACACTTCCGATAGCAGAGATGTGATATCTCAATGTTTATACCAAACCTGAGACCCTTCCTATAACATGAGATGTGATATCCAACTCCTTCCCGTTCCAAACCTGAGACCCTTCCTTTAGCATGAGATGTGATATCCAGCTCCTTCCCATTCCAATCCTGAGACACTTCCGATAGCATGAGATGTGATATCTCAATGCTTCTAATATCAAAACTGAGACCCTCCCTATAGCATGATATGTGATATCTAAGTCCTTCCCATTCCAATCCTGAGACCCTTCCTATAGCATGAGATGTGATATCTAAATACTTCTAATACCAAACCTGAGATCCTTCCGATAACATGAGATGTGATATCTCAATACTTCTAATACCAAACCTGAGATCCATCCTATAACATGAGATGTGATATCCAAATCCTTCCCCTTCCAAACCTGAGACCCTCCCTTTAGCATGAGATGTGATATCCAACTCCTTCCCATTCCAATCCTGAGACCCTTCTGATAGCATAAGATATGATATCTCAATGCTTCTATACCAAACCTGAGATCCTTCCGATAGCATGAGATGTGATATCTCAATACTTCTAATACCAAACCTGAGATCCTTCCTATAACATGAGATGTGATATCCAAATCCTTATCTTCCAAACCTGAGACCCTCCTTTTACCATGAGATGTGATATCCAACTCCTTCCCATTCCAATCCTGAGACTCTTCTGATAGCATAAGATATGATATCTCAATGCTTCTATACCAAACCTGAGATCCTTCTGATAGCATGAGATGTGATATCTCAATGCTTCTAATACCAAACCTGAGATCCTACCTCTAACATGAAATGTGATATCCAACTCTTTCCCCTTGCAAACCTGAGAGCCTTCCTATAGCATGAGATGTGATATCCAAGTCCTTCCCATTCCAATCCTGAGACCCTTCCTATAACATGAGATGTGATATCCAACTCCTTCCCATTCCAACCTGAGACCCTTCCTATAGCATGAGATGGGATATCTAACTCCTTCCAAATCCAATCCCGATACCCTTCCGATAGCATGAGATGTGATAACCCAATGCTTCTACCAAACCTGAGACCCATATTATGGCATGAGATGTGATATCAAACTCCTTCCCATTCTAATCCTGAGACCCTTCCTATAGCTTGAAATGTGATATCCAACTCCTTCCCATTCCAATTCTGAGACCCTTCCTATACCATGAGACTTGATATCTCAATGCTTCTAATACCAAACCTGAGACCCGTCCTATAACATGAGATGTGATATCCAAATCCTTCCCCTTCCAAACCTGAGACCCTTCCTTTAGCATGAGATGTGATATCCAGCTCCTTCCCATTCCAATCCTGAGACACTTCCGATAGCATGAGATGTGATATCTCAATGCTTCTAATATCAAAACTGAGACCCTCCCTATAGCATGATATGTGATATCTAAGTCCTTCCCATTCCAATCCTGAGACCCTTCCTATAACATGAGATGTGATATCTCAATGCTTCTACCAAACCTGAGACCCTTCCTTTAGCATGAGATGTGATATCCAACGCCTTCCCATTCCAATCCTGAGACCCTTCCTATAGCATGAGATGTGATATCTCAATACTTCTAATACCAAACCTGAGATCCTTCCGATAACATGAGATGTGATATCTCAATACTTCTAATACCAAACCTGAGATCCATCCTATAACATGAGATGTGATATCCAACTCCTTCCCTTTCCAAACCTGAGAGCCGTTCTATAGCATGAGATGTGATATCCAGGTCCTTCCCATTCTAATCCTTAGACCCTTCCTACAGCATGCAATATGATATCTCAATGCTTATACCAAACCTGAGAACCTTCCTATGGCCTGAGATGTCATGGCCTGAGATGTCATATACAACTCCTTCCCATTCCAATCCTGAGACCCTTCTTTTAGCATGAGATGTGATATCTCAATGCTTATACCAAATCTGAGACCCTTCCTATAGCATGAGATGTGATATCCAATTCCTTCCCATTCCAATCCTGAGACCCTCCCTATAGCATGAGATGTGATATCTCAATGCTTATACCAAACCTGAGAGCCTACCTATAACATGAGATGTGATATCCAAGTCCATCCCATTCCAATCCTTAGACCCTTCCTACAGCATGCGATGTGATATCTCAATGATTCTAATACCAAACCAGAGACTCTTCCTATAACATGAGATGGGATATCCAACTCCTTCCCATTCCAATCCTGAGCCGCTTCCGATAGCAGAGATGTGATATCTCAATGCTTATACCAAACCTGAGACCCTTCCTATAACATGAGATGTGATATCCAACTCCTTCCCGTTCCAAACCTGAGACACTAACTATAGCATATGTGATATCCAACTCCTTCCCATTCCAAACATGAGACCCTTCCTATAGCAAGAAAGTAATATCCAACTCCTACCCATTCCAATCCTGAGACCCTTCCTATAGCAAGAGATGTGATATCCAAATCCTTCCCATTCCAATCCTGAGACCCTTCCTATAACATGAGATGTGATATCCAACTCCTTCCCATTCCAACCTGAGACACTTCCTAAAGCATGAGAAGGGATATCCAACTCCTTCCCAATCCAATCCTGAGACCCTTCCGATAGCAGAGATGTGATATCTCAATGCTTATACCAAACCTGAGACCCTTCCTATGGCATGAGATGTGATATCCAACTCCTTGCCATTCAAATCCTGAGACCCTACCTATAGCATGAGAAGGGATATCCAACTCCTTCCCAATCCAATCCTGAGACCCTTCCGATAGCAGCGACGTGATATCTCAATGCTTCTACCAAACCTGAGACCCTTCCTTTAGCATGAGATGTGATATCCAAATCCTTCACATTCCAATCCTGAGACCCTTCCTATAGCATGAGATGTGATATCTCAATGCTTCTAATACCAAACCTGAGATCCTTCCTATAACATGAGATGTGATATCCAATTCCTTCCCATTCCAAACCTGAGACCCTTTCTATTGGATGAGATGTGATATCCAACTCCTTCCCATTCCAACCCTGAGACCCTTCCTATAGCATGAGATGTGATGTCTCAATGCGTCTAATACCAAACCTGAGATCCTTCCTATAACAT
Organism: Ambystoma mexicanum; assembly: GCF_040938575.1. Classification (NCBI taxonomy): domain Eukaryota; kingdom Metazoa; phylum Chordata; class Amphibia; order Caudata; family Ambystomatidae; genus Ambystoma; species Ambystoma mexicanum. Next base: position 16,393,685 of record NW_027182444.1, read on the forward strand.
GAGATGTGATATCCAACTCCTTCCCTTTCCAAACCTGAGAGCCGTTCTATAGCATGAGATGTGATATCCAGGTCCTTCCCATTCCAATCCTTAGACCCTTCCTACAGCATGCAATATGATATCTCAATGCTTATACCAAACCTGAGAACCTTCCTATGGCCTGAGATGTCATGGCCTGAGATGTCATATACAACTCCTTCCCATTCCAATCCTGAGACCCTTCCTTTAGCATGAGATGTGATATCTCAATGCTTATACCAAATCTGAGACCCTTCCTATAGCATGAGATGTGATATCCAATTCCTTCCCATTCCAATCCTGAGACCCTCCCTATAGCATGAGATGTGATATCTCAATGCTTATACCAAACCTGAGAGCCTACCTATAACATGAGATGTGATATCCAAGTCCATCCCATTCCAATCCTTAGACCCTTCCTACAGCATGCGATGTGATATCTCAATGATTCTAATACCAAACCAGAGACTCTTCCTATAACATGAGATGGGATATCCAACTCCTTCCCATTCCAATCCTGAGCCGCTTCCGATAGCAGAGATGTGATATCTCAATGCTTATACCAAACCTGAGACCCTTCCTATAACATGAGATGTGATATCCAACTCCTTCCCGTTCCAAACCTGAGACACTAACTATAGCATATGTGATATCCAACTCCTTCCCATTCCAAACATGAGACCCTTCCTATAGCAAGAAAGTAATATCCAACTCCTACCCATTCCAATCCTGAGACCCTTCCTATAGCAAGAGATGTGATATCCAAATCCTTCCCATTCCAATCCTGAGACCCTTCCTATAACATGAGATGTGATATCCAACTCCTTCCCATTCCAACCTGAGACACTTCCTAAAGCATGAGAAGGGATATCCAACTCCTTCCCAATCCAATCCTGAGACCCTTCCGATAGCAGAGATGTGATATCTCAATGCTTATACCAAACCTGAGACCCTTCCTATGGCATGAGATGTGATATCCAACTCCTTGCCATTCAAATCCTGAGACCCTACCTATAGCATGAGAAGGGATATCCAACTCCTTCCCAATCCAATCCTGAGACCCTTCCGATAGCAGCGACGTGATATCTCAATGCTTCTAATACCAAACCTGAGATCCTTCCTATAACATGAGATGTGATATCCAATTCCTTCCCATTCCAAACCTGAGACCCTTTCTATTGGATGAGATGTGATATCCAACTCCTTCCCATTCCAACCCTGAGACCCTTCCTATAGCATGAGATGTGATGTCTCAATGCGTCTAATACCAAACCTGAGATCCTTCCTATAACATGAGATGTGATATCCAACTCCTTCCATTCCAATCCTGAGACCCGTCCTATAGCATGAGATGTGATATCTCAATGCTTATACCAAACCTGAGACCCTTCCTATAGCATGAGATGTGATATCCAACTGCTTCCCATTCCAATCCTGAGACCCTTCCTATAGCATGAGATGTGATATCTCAATGCTTCTAATACCAAACCTGAGATCCTTCCTCTAACATGAAATGTGATATCCAACTCCTTCCCTTTCCAAACCTAAGAGCCTATCTATAGCATGAGATGTGATATCCAAGTCCTTCACATTCCAACCCTTAGACCCTTCCTACAGCATGCAATATGATATCTCAATGATTCTAATAACAAACCTGAGACCCGTCCTATAACATGAGATGGGATATCCAACTCCTTCCCATTCCAATCCTGAGACACTTCCGATAGCAGAGATGTGATATCTCAATGCTTATACCAAACCTGAGACCCTTCCTATAACATGAGATGTGATATCCAAATCCTTCCCGTTCCAAACCTGAGACCCTTCCTTTAGCATGAGATGTGATATCCAGCTCCTTCCCATTCCAATCCTGAGACACTTCCGATAGCATGAGATGTGATATCTCAATGCTTCTAATATCAAAACTGAGACCCTCCCTATAGCATGATATGTGATATCTAAGTCCTTCCCATTCCAATCCTGAGACCCTCCCTATAGCATGAGATGTGATATCCAACTCCTTCCCATTCCAATCCTGAGACCCTTCCTATAGCATGAGATATGATATCTCAATACTTCTAATACCAAACGTGAGATCCTTCCGATAACGAGATGTGATATCCAAATCCTTCCCCTTCCAAACCTGAGACCCTCCCTTTAGCATGAAATGTGATATCCAACTCCTTCCTATTCCAATCCTGAGACTCTTCTGATAGCATGAGATGTGATATCTCAATGCTTCTAATACCAAACCTGAGATCCTTCCTATAACATGAGATGTGATATCCAAATCCTTCCCCTTCCAAACCTGAGACCCTCCCTTTAGCATGAGATGTGATATCTAACTCCTTCCCATTCCATTCCTGAGACCCTTCTGATAGCATGAGATGTGATATCTCAATGCCTCTAATACCAAACCTGAGATCCTACCTCTAACATGAAATGAGATATCCAACTCTTTCCCCTTCCAAACCTGAGAGCCTTCCTATAGCATGAGATGTGATATCCAAGTTCTTCCCATTCCAATACTGAGACCCTTCCTACAGCTTGAGATGTGATATCCAACTCCTTCCCATTCCAATTCTGAGACCCTTCCTATAGCATGAGATGTGATATCTCAATGCTTATACCAAACCTGAGAGCCTACCTATAGCATGAGATGTGATATCCAAGTCCATCCGATTCCAATCCTTAGACCCTTCCTACAGCATGCGATGTGATATCTCAATGATTCTAATACCAAACCAGAGACTCTTCCTATAACATGAGATGGGATATCCAACTCCTTCCCATTCCAATTCTGAGACCCTTCCTATACTATGAGACTTGATATCTCAATGATTCTAATACCAAACCAGAGACTCTTCCTATAACATGAGATGGGATATCCAACTCCTTCCCATTCCAATTCTGAGACCCTTCCTATACTATGAGACTTGATATCCAACTCCTTCCCATTCCAATCCTGAGACCCTTCCGATATCATGAGATGTGATATCTCAAAGCTTCTAATATCAAACTTGAGACCCTCCCTATAGCATGAGATGTGATATCCAAGTCCTTCCCATTCCAATCCTGAGACCCTTCCTATAGCATGAGATGTGATATCTCAATGCTTCTAATATCAAACCTGAGACCCTTCCTATAACATGAGATGGGAATATCCAACTCCTTCCCATTCCAATCTTGAGACCCTTCCGATAGCAGAGATGTGATATCTCAATGCTTATACCACACCTGAGATCCTTCCTATAACATGAGATGTGATATCCAACTCCTTCCCATTCCAATCCTGAGACACTTCCTATAGCATGAGATGTGATATCTCACTGCTTATACCAAACCTGAGACCCTTCCCATAGCAGGAGATGTGATATCCAACTCCTTCCCATTCCAATCCTCAGACCCTTCCTATAGCATGAGATGTGATATCTCAATGCTTCTAATGTCAAACTTGAGACCCTACCTATAGCATGAGATGTGATATCCAAGTCCTTCCCATTCCAATCCTGAGACACTTCCTATAGCATGAGATGTGATATCTCAATGCTTCTAATACCAAACCTGAGACTCATCCTATAACATGAGATGGGATATCCAACTCCTTCCAATTCCAATCCTGAGACCCTTTTGATAGCAGAGATGTGATATCTCAATGTTTATACCAAACCTGAGACCCTTCCTACGGCATGAGATGTCATATTCAACTCCTTCCCATTCCAATCCTGAGACCCTTCCTATAGCATGAGATTTGATATCCAACTCCTTCCCATTCCAATCCTGAGACCCTTCCTATAGCATGAGATGTGATGTCTCAATGCTTCTAATACCAAACCTCAGATCCTTCCTATAACATGAGATGTGATATCCAACTCCTTCCATTCCAATCCTGAGACCCTTCCTATAGCATGAGATGTGATATCTCAATGCTTATACCAAACCTGAAACCCTTCCTATAGCATGAGATGTGATATCCAACTCCTTCCCATTCCAATCCTGAGACCCTTCCTATAGCCTGAGATGTGATATCTCAATGCCTCTAATACCAAACCTGAGATCCTTCCTCTAACATGAAATGTGATATCCAACTCCTTCACTTTCCAAACCTGAGAGCCTATCTATAGCATGAGATGTGATATCCAAGTCCTTCGCATTCCAATCCTTAGACCCTTCCTACAGCATGCAATATGATATCTCAATGATTCTAATAAAAAACCTGAGACCCGTCCTATAACATGAGATGGGATATCCAACTCCTTCCCATTCCAATCCTGAGACACTTCCGATAGCAGAGATGTGATATCTCAATGTTTATACCAAACCTGAGACCCTTCCTATAACATGAGATGTGATATCCAACTCCTTCCAGTTCCAAACCTGAGACCCTTCCTTTAGCATGAGATGTGATATCCAGCTCCTTCCCATTCCAATCCTGAGACACTTCCGATAGCATGAGATGTGATATCTCAATGCTTCTAATATCAAAACTGAGACCCTCCCTATAGCATGATATGTGATATCTAAGTCCTTCCCATTCCAATCCTGAGACCCTCCCTATAGCATGAGATGTGATATCCAACTCCTTCCCATTCCAATCCTGAGACCCTTCCTATAGCATGAGATATGATATCTCAATACTTCTAATACCAAACGTGAGATCCTTCCGATAACATGAGATGTGATATCCAAATCCTTCCCCTTCCAAACCTGAGACCCTCCCTTTAGCATGAAATGTGATATCCAACTCCTTCCTATTCCAATCCTGAGACTCTTCTGATAGCATGAGATGTGATATCTCAATGCTTCTAATACCAAACCTGAGATCCTTCCTATAACATGAGATGTGATATCCAAATCCTTCCCCTTCCAAACCTGAGACCCTCCCTTTAGCATGAGATGTGATATCTAACTCCTTCCCATTCCATTCCTGAGACCCTTCTGATAGCATGAGATGTGATATCTCAATGCCTCTAATACCAAACCTGAGATCCTACCTCTAACATGAAATGAGATATCCAACTCTTTCCCCTTCCAAACCTGAGAGCCTTCCTATAGCATGAGATGTGATATCCAAGTTCTTCCCATTCCAATACTGAGACCCTTCCTACAGCTTGAGATGTGATATCCAACTCCTTCCCATTCCAATTCTGAGACCCTTCCTATAGCATGAGATGTGATATCTCAATGCTTATACCAAACCTGAGAGCCTACCTATAGCATGAGATGTGATATCCAAGTCCATCCCATTCCAATCCTTAGACCCTTCCTACAGCATGCGATGTGATATCTCAATGATTCTAATACCAAACCAGAGACTCTTCCTATAACATGAGATGGGATATCCAACTCCTTCCCATTCCAATTCTGAGACCCTTCCTATACTATGAGACTTGATATCTCAATGATTCTAATACCAAACCAGAGACTCTTCCTATAACATGAGATGGGATATCCAACTCCTTCCCATTCCAATTCTGAGACCCTTCCTATACTATGAGACTTGATATCCAACTCCTTCCCATTCCAATCCTGAGACCCTTCCGATATCATGAGATGTGATATCTCAAAGCTTCTAATATCAAACTTGAGACCCTCCCTATAGCATGAGATGTGATATCCAAGTCCTTCCCATTCCAATCCTGAGACCCTTCCTATAGCATGAGATGTGATATCTCAATGCTTCTAATATCAAACCTGAGACCCTTCCTATAACATGAGATGGGAATATCCAACTCCTTCCCATTCCAATCTTGAGACCCTTCCGATAGCAGAGATGTGATATCTCAATGCTTATACCACACCTGAGATCCTTCCTATAACATGAGATGTGATATCCAACTCCTTCCCATTCCAATCCTGAGACACTTCCTATAGCATGAGATGTGATATCTCACTGCTTATACCAAACCTGAGACCCTTCCCATAGCAGGAGATGTGATATCCAACTCCTTCCCATTCCAATCCTCAGACCCTTCCTATAGCATGAGATGTGATATCTCAATGCTTCTAATGTCAAACTTGAGACCCTACCTATAGCATGAGATGTGATATCCAAGTCCTTCCCATTCCAATCCTGAGACACTTCCTATAGCATGAGATGTGATATCTCAATGCTTCTAATACCAAACCTGAGACTCATCCTATAACATGAGATGGGATATCCAACTCCTTCCAATTCCAATCCTGAGACCCTTTTGATAGCAGAGATGTGATATCTCAATGTTTATACCAAACCTGAGACCCTTCCTACGGCATGAGATGTCATATTCAACTCCTTCCCATTCCAATCCTGAGACCCTTCCTATAGCATGAGATTTGATATCCAACTCCTTCCCATTCCAATCCTGAGACCCTTCCTATAGCATGAGATGTGATGTCTCAATGCTTCTAATACCAAACCTCAGATCCTTCCTATAACATGAGATGTGATATCCAACTCCTTCCATTCCAATCCTGAGACCCTTCCTATAGCATGAGATGTGATATCTCAATGCTTATACCAAACCTGAAACCCTTCCTATAGCATGAGATGTGATATCCAACTCCTTCCCATTCCAATCCTGAGACCCTTCCTATAGCCTGAGATGTGATATCTCAATGCCTCTAATACCAAACCTGAGATCCTTCCTCTAACATGAAATGTGATATCCAACTCCTTCACTTTCCAAACCTGAGAGCCTATCTATAGCATGAGATGTGATATCCAAGTCCTTCGCATTCCAATCCTTAGACCCTTCCTACAGCATGCAATATGATATCTCAATGATTCTAATAAAAAACCTGAGACCCGTCCTATAACATGAGATGGGATATCCAACTCCTTCCCATTCCAATCCTGAGACACTTCCGATAGCAGAGATGTGATATCTCAATGTTTATACCAAACCAGAGACCCTTCCTATAACATGAGATGTGATATCCAACTCCTTCCCGTTCCAAACCTGAGACCCTTCCTTTAGCATGAGATGTGATATCCAGCTCCTTCCCATTCCAATCCTGAGACACTTCCGATAGCATGAGATGTGATATCTCAATGCTTCTAATATCAAAACTGAGACCCTCCCTATAGCATGATATGTGATATCTAAGTCCTTCCCATTCCAATCCTGAGACCCTCCCTATAGCATGAGATGTGATATCCAACTCCTTCCCATTCCAATCCTGAGACCCTTCCTATAGCATGAGATATGATATCTCAATACTTCTAATACCAAACGTGAGATCCTTCCGATAACATGAGATGTGATATCCAAATCCTTCCCCTTCCAAACCTGAGACCCTCCCTTTAGCATGAAATGTGATATCCAACTCCTTCCTATTCCAATCCTGAGACTCTTCTGATAGCATGAGATGTGATATCTCAATGCTTCTAATACCAAACCTGAGATCCTTCCTATAACATGAGATGTGATATCCAAATCCTTCCCCTTCCAAACCTGAGACCCTCCCTTTAGCATGAGATGTGATATCTAACTCCTTCCCATTCCATTCCTGAGACCCTTCTGATAGCATGAGATGTGATATCTCAATGCCTCTAATACCAAACCTGAGATCCTACCTCTAACATGAAATGAGATATCCAACTCTTTCCCCTTCCAAACCTGAGAGCCTTCCTATAGCATGAGATGTGATATCCAAGTTCTTCCCATTCCAATACTGAGACCCTTCCTACAGCTTGAGATGTGATATCCAACTCCTTCCCATTCCAATTCTGAGACCCTTCCTATAGCATGAGATGTGATATCTCAATGCTTATACCAAACCTGAGAGCCTACCTATAGCATGAGATGTGATATCCAAGTCCATCCCATTCCAATCCTTAGACCCTTCCTACAGCATGCGATGTGATATCTCAATGATTCTAATACCAAACCAGAGACTCTTCCTATAACATGAGATGGGATATCCAACTCCTTCCCATTCCAATTCTGAGACCCTTCCTATACTATGAGACTTGATATCTCAATGATTCTAATACCAAACCAGAGACTCTTCCTATAACATGAGATGGGATATCCAACTCCTTCCCATTCCAATTCTGAGACCCTTCCTATACTATGAGACTTGATATCCAACTCCTTCCCATTCCAATCCTGAGACCCTTCCGATATCATGAGATGTGATATCTCAAAGCTTCTAATATCAAACTCGAGACCCTCCCTATAGCATGAGATGTGATATCCAAGTCCTTCCCATTCCAATCCTGAGACCCTTCCTATAGCATGAGATGTGATATCTCAATGCTTCTAATATCAAACCTGAGACCCTTCCTATAACATGAGATGGGAATATCCAACTCCTTCCCATTCCAATCTTGAGACCCTTCCGATAGCAGAGATGTGATATCTCAATGCTTATACCACACCTGAGATCCTTCCTATAACATGAGATGTGATATCCAACTCCTTCCCATTCCAATCCTGAGACACTTCCTATAGCATGAGATGTGATATCTCACTGCTTATACCAAACCTGAGACCCTTCCCATAGCAGGAGATGTGATATCCAACTCCTTCCCATTCCAATCCTCAGACCCTTCCTATAGCATGAGATGTGATATCTCAATGCTTCTAATGTCAAACTTGAGACCCTACCTATAGCATGAGATGTGATATCCAAGTCCTTCCCATTCCAATCCTGAGACACTTCCTATAGCATGAGATGTGATATCTCAATGCTTCTAATACCAAACCTGAGACTCTTCCTATAACATGAGATGGGATATCCAACTCCTTCCAATTCCAATCCTGAGACCCTTTTGATAGCAGAGATGTGATATCTCAATGTTTATACCAAACCTGAGACCCTTCCTACGGCATGAGATGTCATATTCAACTCCTTCCCATTCCAATCCTGAGACCCTTCCTATAGCATGAGATTTGATATCCAACTCCTTCCCATTCCAATCCTGAGACCCTTCCTATAGCATGAGATGTGATGTCTCAATGCTTCTAATACCAAACCTCAGATCCTTCCTATAACATGAGATGTGATATCCAACTCCTTCCATTCCAATCCTGAGACCCTTCCTATAGCATGAGATGTGATATCTCAATGCTTATACCAAACCTGAAACCCTTCCTATAGCATGAGATGTGATATCCAACTCCTTCCCATTCCAATCCTGAGACCCTTCCTATAGCCTGAGATGTGATATCTCAATGCCTCTAATACCAAACCTGAGATCCTTCCTCTAACATGAAATGTGATATCCAACTCCTTCACTTTCCAAACCTGAGAGCCTATCTATAGCATGAGATGTGATATCCAAGTCCTTCGCATTCCAATCCTTAGACCCTTCCTACAGCATGCAATATGATATCTCAATGATTCTAATAAAAAACCTGAGACCCGTCCTATAACATGAGATGGGATATCCAACTCCTTCCCATTCCAATCCTGAGACACTTCCGATAGCAGAGATGTGATATCTCAATGTTTATACCAAACCTGAGACCCTTCCTATAACATGAGATGTGATATCCAACTCCTTCCCGTTCCAAACCTGAGACCCTTCCTTTAGCATGAGATGTGATATCCAGCTCCTTCCCATTCCAATCCTGAGACACTTCCGATAGCATGAGATGTGATATCTCAATGCTTCTAATATCAAAACTGAGACCCTCCCTATAGCATGATATGTGATATCTAAGTCCTTCCCATTCCAATCCTGAGACCCTTCCTATAGCATGAGATGTGATATCTAAATACTTCTAATACCAAACCTGAGATCCTTCCGATAACATGAGATGTGATATCTCAATACTTCTAATACCAAACCTGAGATCCATCCTATAACATGAGATGTGATATCCAAATCCTTCCCCTTCCAAACCTGAGACCCTCCCTTTAGCATGAGATGTGATATCCAACTCCTTCCCATTCCAATCCTGAGACCCTTCTGATAGCATAAGATATGATATCTCAATGCTTCTATACCAAACCTGAGATCCTTCCGATAGCATGAGATGTGATATCTCAATACTTCTAATACCAAACCTGAGATCCTTCCTATAACATGAGATGTGATATCCAAATCCTTATCTTCCAAACCTGAGACCCTCCTTTTACCATGAGATGTGATATCCAACTCCTTCCCATTCCAATCCTGAGACTCTTCTGATAGCATAAGATATGATATCTCAATGCTTCTATACCAAACCTGAGATCCTTCTGATAACATGAGATGTGATATCTCAATGCTTCTAATACCAAACCTGAGATCCTACCTCTAACATGAAATGTGATATCCAACTCTTTCCCCTTGCAAACCTGAGAGCCTTCCTATAGCATGAAATGTGATATCCAAGTCCTTCCCATTCCAATCCTGAGACCCTTCCTATAACATGAGATGTGATATCCAACTCCTTCCCATTCCAACCTGAGACCCTTCCTATAGCATGAGATGGGATATCTAACTCCTTCCAAATCCAATCCCGATACCCTTCCGATAGCATGAGATGTGATAACCCAATGCTTCTACCAAACCTGAGACCCATATTATGGCATGAGATGTGATATCAAACTCCTTCCCATTCTAATCCTGAGACCCTTCCTATAGCTTGAAATGTGATATCCAACTCCTTCCCATTCCAATTCTGAGACCCTTCCTATACCATGAGACTTGATATCTCAATGCTTCTAATACCAAACCTGAGACCCGTCCTATAACATGAGATGTGATATCCAAATCCTTCCCCTTCCAAACCTTAGACCCTTCCTTTATCATGAGATGTGATATCCAACTCCTTCCCATTCCAATCTTGAGACCCTTCCGATATCATGAAATGTGATATCTCAATGCTTCTATCAAACTTGAGACCCTCCCTATAGCATGAGATGTGATATCCAACTCCTTCCCATTCCAATCCTGAGACCCTTCTGATAGCATAAGATATGATATCTCAATGCTTCTATACCAAACCTGAGATCCTTCCGATAGCATGAGATGTGATATCTCAATACTTCTAATACCAAACCTGAGATCCTTCCTATAACATGAGATGTGATATCCAAATCCTTATCTTCCAAACCTGAGACCCTCCCTTTACCATGAGATGTGATATTCAACTCCTTCCCATTCCAATCCTGAGACTCTTCTGATAGCATAAGATATGATATCTCAATGCTTCTATACCAAACCTGAGATCCATCTGATAGCATGAGATGTGATATCTCAATGCTTCTAATACCAAACCTGAGATCCTACCTCTAACATGAAATGTGATATCCAAATCCTTATCTTCCAAACCTGAGACCCTCCTTTTACCATGAGATGTGATATCCAACTCCTTCCCATTCCAATCCTGAGACTCTTCTGATAGCATAAGATATGATATCTCAATGCTTCTATACCAAACCTGAGATCCTTCTGACAGCATGAGATGTGATATCTCAATGCTTCTAATACCAAACCTGAGATCCTACCTCTAACATGAAATGTGATATCCAACTCTTTCCCCTTGCAAACCTGAGAGCCTTCCTATAGCATGAGATGTGATATCCAAGTCCTTCCCATTCTAATCCTGAGACCCTTCCTATAGCTTGAAATGTGATATCCAACTCCTTCCCATTCCAATTCTGAGACCCTTCCTATACCATGAGACTTGATATCTCAATGCTTCTAATACCAAACCTGAGACCCGTCCTATAACATGAGATGTGATATCCAAATCCTTCCCCTTCCAAACCTTAGACCCTTCCTTTATCATGAGATGTGATATCCAACTCCTTCCCATTCCAATCTTGAGACCCTTCCGATATCATGAAATGTGATATCTCAATGCTTCTATCAAACTTGAGACCCTCCCTATAGCATGAGATGTGATATCCAACTCCTTCCCATTCCAATCCTGAGACCCTTCTGATAGCATAAGATATGATATCTCAATGCTTCTATACCAAACCTGAGATCCTTCCGATAGCATGAGATGTGATATCTCAATACTTCTAATACCAAACCTGAGATCCTTCCTATAACATGAGATGTGATATCCAAATCCTTCCCCTTCCAAACCTGAGACCCTCCCTTTAGCATGAGATGTGATATCCAACTCCTTCCCATTCCAATCCTGAGACCCTTCTGATAGCATAAGATATGATATCTCAATGCTTCTATACCAAACCTGAGATCCTTCCGATAGCATGAGATGTGATATCTCAATACTTCTAATACCAAACCTGAGATCCTTCCTATAACATGAGATGTGATATCCAAATCCTTATCTTCCAAACCTGAGACCCTCCTTTTACCATGAGATGTGATATCCAACTCCTTCCCATTCCAATCCTGAGACTCTTCTGATAGCATAAGATATGATATCTCAATGCTTCTATACCAAACCTGAGATCCTTCTGATAGCATGAGATGTGATATCTCAATGCTTCTAATACCAAACCTGAGATCCTACCTCTAACATGAAATGTGATATCCAACTCTTTCCCCTTGCAAACCTGAGAGCCTTCCTATAGCATGAGATGTGATATCCAAGTCCTTCCCATTCCAATCCTGAGACCCTTCCTATAACATGAGATGTGATATCCAACTCCTTCCCATTCCAACCTGAGACCCTTCCTTTAGCATGAGATGGGATATCCAACTCCTTCCAAATCCAATCCCGATACCCTTCCGATAGCATGAGATGTGATAACCCAATGCTTCTACCAAACCTGAGACCCATATTATGGCATGAGATGTGATATCAAACTCCTTCCCATTCTAATCCCGAGACCCTTCCTATAGCTTGAAATGTGATATCCAACTCCTTCCCATTCCAATTCTGAGACCCTTCCTAAACCATGAGACTTGATATCTCAATGCTTCTAATACCAAACCTGAGACCCGTCCTATAACATGAGATGTGATATCCAAATCCTTCCCCTTCCAAACCTTAGACCCTTCCTTTATCATGAGATGTGATATCCAACTCCTTCCCATTCCAATCTTGAGACCCTTCCGATATCATGAAATGTGATATCTCAATGCTTCTATCAAACTTGAGATCCTCCCTATAGCATATGTGATATCCAAGTCCTTCCCATTCCAATCCTGAGACCCTTCCTATAGCATGAGATGTGATATCTCAATGCTTCTAATACCAAACCTGAGACCCTTCCTATAACATGAGATGGGAATATCCAACTCCTTCCCATTCCAATCCTTAGACCCTTCCTAAAGCATGCAATATGATATCTCAATGATTTTAATAAAAAACCTGAGACCCGTCCTATAACATGAGATGGGATATCCAACTCCTTCCCATTCCAATCCTGAGACACTTCCGATAGCAGAGATGTGATATCTCAATGTTTATACCAAACCAGAGACCCTTCCTATAACATGAGATGTGATATCCAACTCCTTCCCGTTCCAAACCTGAGACCCTTCCTTTAGCATGAGATGTGATATCCAGCTCCTTCCCATTCCAATCCTGAGACACTTCCGATAGCATGAGATGTGATATCTCAATGCTTCTAATATCAAAACTGAGACCCTCCCTATAGCATGATATGTGATATCTAAGTCCTTCCCATTCCAATCCTGAGACCCTCCCTATAGCATGAGATGTGATATCCAACTCCTTCCCATTCCAATCCTGAGACCCTTCCTATAGCATGAGATATGATATCTCAATACTTCTAATACCAAACGTGAGATCCTTCCGATAACATGAGATGTGATATCCAAATCCTTCCCCTTCCAAACCTGAGACCCTCCCTTTAGCATGAAATGTGATATCCAACTCCTTCCTATTCCAATCCTGAGACTCTTCTGATAGCATGAGATGTGATATCTCAATGCTTCTAATACCAAACCTGAGATCCTTCCTATAACATGAGATGTGATATCCAAATCCTTCCCCTTCCAAACCTGAGACCCTCCCTTTAGCATGAGATGTGATATCTAACTCCTTCCCATTCCATTCCTGAGACCCTTCTGATAGCATGAGATGTGATATCTCAATGCCTCTAATACCAAACCTGAGATCCTACCTCTAACATGAAATGAGATATCCAACTCTTTCCCCTTCCAAACCTGAGAGCCTTCCTATAGCATGAGATGTGATATCCAAGTTCTTCCCATTCCAATACTGAGACCCTTCCTACAGCTTGAGATGTGATATCCAACTCCTTCCCATTCCAATTCTGAGACCCTTCCTATAGCATGAGATGTGATATCTCAATGCTTATACCAAACCTGAGAGCCTACCTATAGCATGAGATGTGATATCCAAGTCCATCCCATTCCAATCCTTAGACCCTTCCTACAGCATGCGATGTGATATCTCAATGATTCTAATACCAAACCAGAGACTCTTCCTATAACATGAGATGGGATATCCAACTCCTTCCCATTCCAATTCTGAGACCCTTCCTATACTATGAGACTTGATATCTCAATGATTCTAATACCAAACCAGAGACTCTTCCTATAACATGAGATGGGATATCCAACTCCTTCCCATTCCAATTCTGAGACCCTTCCTATACTATGAGACTTGATATCCAACTCCTTCCCATTCCAATCCTGAGACCCTTCCGATATCATGAGATGTGATATCTCAAAGCTTCTAATATCAAACTCGAGACCCTCCCTATAGCATGAGATGTGATATCCAAGTCCTTCCCATTCCAATCCTGAGACCCTTCCTATAGCATGAGATGTGATATCTCAATGCTTCTAATATCAAACCTGAGACCCTTCCTATAACATGAGATGGGAATATCCAACTCCTTCCCATTCCAATCTTGAGACCCTTCCGATAGCAGAGATGTGATATCTCAATGCTTATACCACACCTGAGATCCTTCCTATAACATGAGATGTGATATCCAACTCCTTCCCATTCCAATCCTGAGACACTTCCTATAGCATGAGATGTGATATCTCACTGCTTATACCAAACCTGAGACCCTTCCCATAGCAGGAGATGTGATATCCAACTCCTTCCCATTCCAATCCTCAGACCCTTCCTATAGCATGAGATGTGATATCTCAATGCTTCTAATGTCAAACTTGAGACCCTACCTATAGCATGAGATGTGATATCCAAGTCCTTCCCATTCCAATCCTGAGACACTTCCTATAGCATGAGATGTGATATCTCAATGCTTCTAATACCAAACCTGAGACTCTTCCTATAACATGAGATGGGATATCCAACTCCTTCCAATTCCAATCCTGAGACCCTTTTGATAGCAGAGATGTGATATCTCAATGTTTATACCAAACCTGAGACCCTTCCTACGGCATGAGATGTCATATTCAACTCCTTCCCATTCCAATCCTGAGACCCTTCCTATAGCATGA
Organism: Ambystoma mexicanum; assembly: GCF_040938575.1. NCBI lineage: Eukaryota > Metazoa > Chordata > Amphibia > Caudata > Ambystomatidae > Ambystoma > Ambystoma mexicanum. Next base: position 16,409,013 of record NW_027182444.1, read on the forward strand.
GATTTGATATCCAACTCCTTCCCATTCCAATCCTGAGACCCTTCCTATAGCATGAGATGTGATGTCTCAATGCTTCTAATACCAAACCTCAGATCCTTCCTATAACATGAGATGTGATATCCAACTCCTTCCATTCCAATCCTGAGACCCTTCCTATAGCATGAGATGTGATATCTCAATGCTTATACCAAACCTGAAACCCTTCCTATAGCATGAGATGTGATATCCAACTCCTTCCCATTCCAATCCTGAGACCCTTCCTATAGCCTGAGATGTGATATCTCAATGCCTCTAATACCAAACCTGAGATCCTTCCTCTAACATGAAATGTGATATCCAACTCCTTCACTTTCCAAACCTGAGAGCCTATCTATAGCATGAGATGTGATATCCAAGTCCTTCGCATTCCAATCCTTAGACCCTTCCTACAGCATGCAATATGATATCTCAATGATTCTAATAAAAAACCTGAGACCCGTCCTATAACATGAGATGGGATATCCAACTCCTTCCCATTCCAATCCTGAGACACTTCCGATAGCAGAGATGTGATATCTCAATGTTTATACCAAACCTGAGACCCTTCCTATAACATGAGATGTGATATCCAACTCCTTCCCGTTCCAAACCTGAGACCCTTCCTTTAGCATGAGATGTGATATCCAGCTCCTTCCCATTCCAATCCTGAGACACTTCCGATAGCATGAGATGTGATATCTCAATGCTTCTAATATCAAAACTGAGACCCTCCCTATAGCATGATATGTGATATCTAAGTCCTTCCCATTCCAATCCTGAGACCCTTCCTATAGCATGAGATGTGATATCTAAATACTTCTAATACCAAACCTGAGATCCTTCCGATAACATGAGATGTGATATCTCAATACTTCTAATACCAAACCTGAGATCCATCCTATAACATGAGATGTGATATCCAAATCCTTCCCCTTCCAAACCTGAGACCCTCCCTTTAGCATGAGATGTGATATCCAACTCCTTCCCATTCCAATCCTGAGACCCTTCTGATAGCATAAGATATGATATCTCAATGCTTCTATACCAAACCTGAGATCCTTCCGATAGCATGAGATGTGATATCTCAATACTTCTAATACCAAACCTGAGATCCTTCCTATAACATGAGATGTGATATCCAAATCCTTATCTTCCAAACCTGAGACCCTCCTTTTACCATGAGATGTGATATCCAACTCCTTCCCATTCCAATCCTGAGACTCTTCTGATAGCATAAGATATGATATCTCAATGCTTCTATACCAAACCTGAGATCCTTCTGATAACATGAGATGTGATATCTCAATGCTTCTAATACCAAACCTGAGATCCTACCTCTAACATGAAATGTGATATCCAACTCTTTCCCCTTGCAAACCTGAGAGCCTTCCTATAGCATGAAATGTGATATCCAAGTCCTTCCCATTCCAATCCTGAGACCCTTCCTATAACATGAGATGTGATATCCAACTCCTTCCCATTCCAACCTGAGACCCTTCCTATAGCATGAGATGGGATATCTAACTCCTTCCAAATCCAATCCCGATACCCTTCCGATAGCATGAGATGTGATAACCCAATGCTTCTACCAAACCTGAGACCCATATTATGGCATGAGATGTGATATCAAACTCCTTCCCATTCTAATCCTGAGACCCTTCCTATAGCTTGAAATGTGATATCCAACTCCTTCCCATTCCAATTCTGAGACCCTTCCTATACCATGAGACTTGATATCTCAATGCTTCTAATACCAAACCTGAGACCCGTCCTATAACATGAGATGTGATATCCAAATCCTTCCCCTTCCAAACCTTAGACCCTTCCTTTATCATGAGATGTGATATCAACTCCTTCCCATTCCAATCTTGAGACCCTTCCGATATCATGAAATGTGATATCTCAATGCTTCTATCAAACTTGAGACCCTCCCTATAGCATGAGATGTGATATCCAACTCCTTCCCATTCCAATCCTGAGACCCTTCTGATAGCATAAGATATGATATCTCAATGCTTCTATACCAAACCTGAGATCCTTCCGATAGCATGAGATGTGATATCTCAATACTTCTAATACCAAACCTGAGATCCTTCCTATAACATGAGATGTGATATCCAAATCCTTATCTTCCAAACCTGAGACCCTCCCTTTACCATGAGATGTGATATTCAACTCCTTCCCATTCCAATCCTGAGACTCTTCTGATAGCATAAGATATGATATCTCAATGCTTCTATACCAAACCTGAGATCCATCTGATAGCATGAGATGTGATATCTCAATGCTTCTAATACCAAACCTGAGATCCTACCTCTAACATGAAATGTGATATCCAAATCCTTATCTTCCAAACCTGAGACCCTCCTTTTACCATGAGATGTGATATCCAACTCCTTCCCATTCCAATCCTGAGACTCTTCTGATAGCATAAGATATGATATCTCAATGCTTCTATACCAAACCTGAGATCCTTCTGACAGCATGAGATGTGATATCTCAATGCTTCTAATACCAAACCTGAGATCCTACCTCTAACATGAAATGTGATATCCAACTCTTTCCCCTTGCAAACCTGAGAGCCTTCCTATAGCATGAGATGTGATATCCAAGTCCTTCCCATTCTAATCCTGAGACCCTTCCTATAGCTTGAAATGTGATATCCAACTCCTTCCCATTCCAATTCTGAGACCCTTCCTATACCATGAGACTTGATATCTCAATGCTTCTAATACCAAACCTGAGACCCGTCCTATAACATGAGATGTGATATCCAAATCCTTCCCCTTCCAAACCTTAGACCCTTCCTTTATCATGAGATGTGATATCCAACTCCTTCCCATTCCAATCTTGAGACCCTTCCGATATCATGAAATGTGATATCTCAATGCTTCTATCAAACTTGAGACCCTCCCTATAGCATGAGATGTGATATCCAACTCCTTCCCATTCCAATCCTGAGACCCTTCTGATAGCATAAGATATGATATCTCAATGCTTCTATACCAAACCTGAGATCCTTCCGATAGCATGAGATGTGATATCTCAATACTTCTAATACCAAACCTGAGATCCTTCCTATAACATGAGATGTGATATCCAAATCCTTCCCCTTCCAAACCTGAGACCCTCCCTTTAGCATGAGATGTGATATCCAACTCCTTCCCATTCCAATCCTGAGACCCTTCTGATAGCATAAGATATGATATCTCAATGCTTCTATACCAAACCTGAGATCCTTCCGATAGCATGAGATGTGATATCTCAATACTTCTAATACCAAACCTGAGATCCTTCCTATAACATGAGATGTGATATCCAAATCCTTATCTTCCAAACCTGAGACCCTCCTTTTACCATGAGATGTGATATCCAACTCCTTCCCATTCCAATCCTGAGACTCTTCTGATAGCATAAGATATGATATCTCAATGCTTCTATACCAAACCTGAGATCCTTCTGATAGCATGAGATGTGATATCTCAATGCTTCTAATACCAAACCTGAGATCCTACCTCTAACATGAAATGTGATATCCAACTCTTTCCCCTTGCAAACCTGAGAGCCTTCCTATAGCATGAGATGTGATATCCAAGTCCTTCCCATTCCAATCCTGAGACCCTTCCTATAACATGAGATGTGATATCCAACTCCTTCCCATTCCAACCTGAGACCCTTCCTTTAGCATGAGATGGGATATCCAACTCCTTCCAAATCCAATCCCGATACCCTTCCGATAGCATGAGATGTGATAACCCAATGCTTCTACCAAACCTGAGACCCATATTATGGCATGAGATGTGATATCAAACTCCTTCCCATTCTAATCCCGAGACCCTTCCTATAGCTTGAAATGTGATATCCAACTCCTTCCCATTCCAATTCTGAGACCCTTCCTAAACCATGAGACTTGATATCTCAATGCTTCTAATACCAAACCTGAGACCCGTCCTATAACATGAGATGTGATATCCAAATCCTTCCCCTTCCAAACCTTAGACCCTTCCTTTATCATGAGATGTGATATCCAACTCCTTCCCATTCCAATCTTGAGACCCTTCCGATATCATGAAATGTGATATCTCAATGCTTCTATCAAACTTGAGATCCTCCCTATAGCATATGTGATATCCAAGTCCTTCCCATTCCAATCCTGAGACCCTTCCTATAGCATGAGATGTGATATCTCAATGCTTCTAATACCAAACCTGAGACCCTTCCTATAACATGAGATGGGAATATCCAACTCCTTCCCATTCCAATCCTTAGACCCTTCCTAAAGCATGCAATATGATATCTCAATGATTTTAATAAAAAACCTGAGACCCGTCCTATAACATGAGATGGGATATCCAACTCCTTCCCATTCCAATCCTGAGACACTTCCGATAGCAGAGATGTGATATCTCAATGTTTATACCAAACCTGAGACCCTTCCTATAACACGAGATGTGATATCCAACTCCTTCCCATTCCAATCCTGAGACCCTTCCTATAGCATGAGATGTGATATCCAACTCCATCCCATTCCAATCCTGAGACCCTTCCTATAGCATGAGATGTGATGTCTCAATGCTTCTAATACCAAACCTGAGATCTTTCCTTTAACATGAGATGTGATATTCAACTCCTTCCATTCCAATCCTTAGACCCTTCCTACAGCATGCAATATGATATCTCAATGATTTTAATAAAAAACCTGAGACCCGTCCTATAACATGAGATGGGATATCCAACTCCTTCCCATTCCAATCCTGAGACACTTCCGATAGCAGAGATGTGATATCTCAATGTTTATACCAAACCTGAGACCCTTCCTATAACATGAGATGTGATATCCAACTCCTTCCCGTTCCAAACCTGAGACCCTTCCTTTAGCATGAGATGTGATATCCAGCTCCTTCCCATTCCAATCCTGAGAAACTTCCGATAGCATGAGATGTGATATCTTAATGCTTCTAATATCAAAACTGAGACCCTCCCTATAGCATATGTGATATCTAAATCCTTCCCATTCCAATCCTGAGACCCTATAGCATGAGATGTGCTATCTCAATGCTTATCCTTGATTCCTGTAGTAAATTGATTTCCTTTGCAGGCCGACTCCTGTCACGAATGCCTTGTCTGCATGCATTCTCTCCTGGCCATTCGCTCACCGTGGCTATTTGCCTACCCCCTTCCTCTCTCAGTGGATGGACTTCTCCATCCTAGCCTCCTACCACTCAACTCCGCCTACTTGGAGAATTCAACATGAACCTGTATGCTTCCTGACCTGGACTTTTACGAGATCTGCAACTCTTCATGTCGCTGGCCCTACACACTGCAGGGAATACTCAGGATTTTCTGATCTCAGACCTCCCCCTCTGTAACCCTCTCAACAATCCTCTCCCGTGGTGATCAAGTTCTCATCTCCAAAGAAGGCTAACTGCCAGCTATTCCTCCTCAGAGGAGTTCTCCCTTTCTGTCCCTGCTCCCTGCACAGTTTCGCGATGCAAACACTCGCTTTCCTGCTCTCTGGCTTAGACGCTTTTCCTTCTCAGAGGCCTTCTTCCTTTCTGCCCTTTTCGCTTTGCAAGTACTCGCTTCCCAGCTCTCTGGTGTAGACGCGTGTTCCCTGCCTTCTCTCCTCTTCCCGCTGTCTTCAAATCAAAAAATGAGCTCCAAAAGATACACAGTGCTCAGAATGCTCTATAACACCCATTATTCAACATATAGCCGTAACCCGCTAGACGTATTGAAACGTGCTGTAAACTAGCAAAAACAGCTAGAAAATGTACTTTCCTCGCGTTTTTGTAAATGCTAATTCTGATGGGTTCCCATGTATGTACTGTCCGTGCGTTTGTTGTTGAATCCTGAAGTTTTTAACCACTGTTCTCCCATACAAGGGGGGGTCAACGTCTACTGCTGTTCACAGGCTGAATGTATACGGCTGAAATCTTCAAGGCATTATCAGCTTTCCTGACTGTTTTGGAACGTGTATTTGCCATCTGTTAATGCAGTCGCCCTGTGTTCATCGTCCCTTCTACTTCACAGGCTGCACTCCCCTGGTGATCACATTCTCCTCTCCAGAGCAGGCTGACTACCAGCTGCTCCTCCTCATAGGCGTTCATCCTTTCTGTCCCTGCTCCCTGCACCGTTCCGCGTTGCATGTACTCGCTTCCCAGCTCTCTGGTTTAGATGCGTGTTCCCTGCCTTCTCTCCTCTTCCTACAGCCTTCCAATGAGCTCCACAAGATAGTGTTCAGAATGCTTTATAACCCCATTATTCAACATATAGCTGTAACCCGCTAGACGTATTCAAACGTGCTAAAAACGAGCAGAAACAGCTCGAAAATGTACTTTTCTCGCGTTTTGGTAAATGCGAATTCTGGTGGATTCCCATTTTGTACTCTGTTCGTGCGTTTGTTCAGTCGAATCCTGGTCTTTTGAACCACTCTTCTCCCATACAAAGGAGGGTCAAAATGTGTTGTTCACAGGCTGAATTTATACTGCTGAAATGCTCGCTTCCCTGCTCTCTGGTTTAGATGCGTGTTCCCTGCCTTCGCTCCTCTTCCTACAGCCTTCCAATGAGCTCCACTAGATAGTGTTCAGAATGCTTTATAACCCCATTATTCAACATATAGCTGTAACCCGCTAGACGTATTGAAACGTGCTAAAAACTAGCAAAAATAGCTAGAAAATGTACTTCCCTCGCGTTTTTGTAAATGCGAATTCTGGTGGGTTCCCATGTTGTATGTACTGTGTCCGTGCGTTTGTGTCGAATCCTGACGTTTTTAACCACTATTCTCCCATACTAGGGAGGGGGGGGGTCAACATCTGCTGTTCACAGGCTGAATGTATACGGCTGAAATCTTCAAGGCATTATCAGCTTTCCTGACTGTTTTGGAACGTGTATTTGCCATCTGTTAATGCAGTCGCCCTTTGTTCATCGTTCCTTCTAGTTTACAGGCTGCACTCCCCTAGTGATCACATTCTTCTCTCCTATGCAGGCTAACTACCAGCTGCTCCTCCTCATAGGTGTTCATCCTTTCTGTCCCTGCTCCCTGCACCGTTTCGCGTTGCATGTACTCGCTTCCCAGCCCTCTGGTTGAGATGCGTGTTCCCTGCCTTCTCTCCTCTTGCTACAGCCTTCCAATTTGCTCCACAAGATACAGTGTTCAGAATGCTTTATAACACCCATTATTCAACATATAGCTGTAACCCGATAGACGTATTGAAACGTGCTAAAAACTAGCAAAAACAGCTAGAAAATGTACTTCCCTCGCGTTTTGGTAAATGCACGGTACACACGTCTAAACCAGAGAGCAGGGAAGCGAGCATTTCAGCAGTATAAATTCAGCCTGTGAACAACACATTTTGACCCTCCCTTGTATGGGAGAAGAGTGGTTCAAAAGACCAGGATTCGACTGAACAAACGCACGAACAGAGTACAAAATGGGAATCCACCAGAATTCGCATTTACCAAAACGCGAGGAAAGTACATGTTCTAGCTGTTTCTGCTCGTTTTTAGCACGTTTCAATACGTCTAGCGGGTTACAGCTATATGTTGAATAATGGCTGTTATAAAGCATTCTGAACACTGTATCTTGTGGAGCTCATTGGAAGGCTGTAGGAAGAGGAGAGAAGGCAGGGAACACGCATCTAAACCAGAGAGCTGGGAAGCGAGTACATGCAACGCGAAACGGTGGAGGGAGCAGGGACAGAAAGGATGAACGCCTATGAGGAGGAGCAGCTGGTAGTCAGCCTGCTCTGGAGAGGAGAATGTGATCACCAGGGGAGTGCAGCCTGTAAAGTAGAAGGGACTATGAACACAGGGCGACTGCATTAACAGATGGCAAATACACGTTCCAAAACAGTCAGGAAAGCTGATAATGCCTTGAAGATTTCAGCCGTATACATTCAGCCTATGAACAGCAGTAGACGTTGACCCCCCCCCCCCTCCCTTGTATGGGAGAACAGTGGTTAAAAACTTCAGCATTCGACAACAAACGCACGGACAGTATACATGGGAACCCATCAGAATTTGCATTTACAAAAACGCGAGGAAAGTACATTTTCTAGCTGTTTTTGCTAGTTTACAGCACGTATCAATACGTCTAGCGGGTTACGGCTATATGTTGAATAATGGGTGTTATAGAGCATTCTGAGCACTGTGTATCTTTTGGAGCTCATTTTTTGATTTGAAGGCAGCGGGAAGAGGAGAGAAGGCAGGGAACACGCGTCTAAACCAGAGAGCTGGGAAGCGAGTACTTGCAACGCGAAAAGGGCAGAAAGCAAGAAGGCCTCTGAGAAGGAAAAGCGTCTAAACAAGAGAGCAGGGAAGCGAGTGTTTGCAACGCGAAACGGTGCAGGGAGCAGGGACAGAAAGGGAGAACTCCTCTGAGGAGGAACAGCTGGCAGTTAGCCTTCTTTGAAGATGAGAACTTGATCACCACGGGAGAGGATTATTGAGAGGGTTACAGAGGGGGAGGTCTGAGATCAGAAAATCCTGAGTATTCCCTGCAGTGTGTAGGGCCAGCGACATGAAGAGTTGCAGATCTCGTAAAAGTCCAGGTCAGGAAGCATACAGGTTCATGTTGAATTCTCCAAGTAGGCGGAGTTGAGTGGTAGGAGGCTAGGATGGAGGAGTCCATCCACTGAGAGGAAGGGGGTAGGCAAATAGCCACGGTGAGAGAATGGCCAGGAGAGAATGCATGCAGACAAGGCATTCGTGACAGGAGTCGGCCTGCAAAGGAAATCAATTTACTACAGGAATCAAGGATAAGCATTGAGATATCACATCTCATGCTATAGGAAGGGTCTCAGGATTGGAATGGGAAGGACTTAGATATCACATATCATGCTATAGGGAGGGTCTCAGTTTAGATATTAGAAGCATTGAGATATCACATCTCATGCTATCGGAAGTGTCTCAGGATTGGAATGGGAAGGAGCTGGATATCACATCTCATGCTAAAGGAAGGGTCTCAGGTTTGGAACGGGAAGGAGTTGGATATCACATCTCATGTTATAGGAAGGGTCTCAGGTATGGTATAAACATTGAGATATCACATCTCAGGCTATAGGAAGGGTCTCAGGATTGGAATGGGAAGGAGTTGGATATCACATCTCATGCTATAGGAAGGGTCTCAGGATTGGAATGGGAAGGAGTTGGATATCACATTGGATATTCCCATCTCATGTTGTAGGAAGGATCTCAGGTTTGGTATTAGAAGCATTGAGATATCACATCTCATGCTATAGGAAGGGTCTCAGGATTGGAATGGGAAGGACTTGGATATCACATCTCATGCTATAAGGAGGGTCTCAAGTTTGATATTAGAAGCATTGAGATATCACATTTCATGATATCGGAAGGGTCTCAAGATTGGAATGGGAAGGAGTTGGATATCACATCTCATGATAAAGGAAGGGTCTAAGGTTTGGAAGGGGAAGGATTTGGATATCACATCTCATGTTATAGGACGGGTCTCAGGTTTGGTATTAGAAGCATTGAGATATCAAGTCTCATGGTATAGGAAGGGTTTCAGAATTGGAATGGGAAGGAGTTGGATATCACATCTCAAGCTATAGGAAGGGTCTCAGGATTAGAATGGGAAGGAGTTTGATATCACATCTCATGCCATAGTATGGTCCTCAGGTTTGGTAGAAGCATTGGGATATCACATCTCATGCTATCGGAAGGTTATCAGGATTGGATTTGGAAGGAGTTGGATATCCCATCTCATGCTCTAGGAAGGGTCTCAGGTTGGAATGGGAAGGAGTTGGATATCACATCTCATGTTATAGGACGGGTCTCAGGATTGGAATGGGAAGGACTTGGATATCACATCTCATGCTATAGGAAGGCTCTCAGGTTTGCAAGGGGAAAGAGTTGGATATCACATTTCATGTTAGAGGTAGGATCTCAGGTTTGGTATTAGAAGTATTGAGATATCACATCTCATGCTATCAGAAGGATCTCAGGTTTGGTATAGAAGCATTGAGATATCATATCTTATGCTATCAGAAGAGTCTCAGGATTGGAATGGGAAGGAGTTGGATATCACATCTCATGGTAAAGGAAGGGTCTCAGGTTTGGAAGATAAGGATTTGGATATCACATCTCATGTTATAGGATCTCAGGTTTGGTATTAGAAGTATTGAGATATCACATCTCATGCTATCGGAAGGATCTCAGGTTTGGTATAGAAGCATTGAGATATATCTTATGCTATCAGAAGGGTCTCAGGATTGGAATGGGAAGGAGTTGGATATCACATCTCATGTTATAGGAAGGATCTCAGGTTTGGTATTAGAAGCATTGAGATATCACATCTCATGCTATAGGAAGGGTCTCAGGGTTGGAATGGGAAGGAGTTGGATATCGCATCTCATCCAATAGGAAGGGTCTCAGGTTTGGAATGGGAAGGAATTGGATATCACATCTCATGTTATAGGAAGGGTCTCAGGTTTGGTAGAACCATTGAGATATCACATCTCATGCTATAGGAAGGGTCTCAGGATTGGAATGGGAAGGAGTTGAATATGACAACTCATGCCGTAGGAAGGGTCTCAGGTTTGGTATAAACATTGAGATATCACATCTCTGCTATCAAAAGGGTCTCAGGATTGGAATGGGAAGGAGTTGGATTCCCCATCTCATGTTATAGGAAGAGTCTCAGGTTTGGTATTAGAAGCATTGAGATATCACATCTCATGCTATAGCAAGTGTCTCAGGATTGGAATGGGAAGGACTTGGATATCACATCTCATGCTATGGGAAGGGTCTCAGGTTTGGTATAAGCAGTGAGATATCACATCTCATGCTATAGGAAGTGTCTCAGGACATCTCATGTTATAGGAAGGATCTCAGGTTTGGTATAAGCATTGAGATATCACATCTCTGCTATCGGAAGGGTCTCAGGATTGGAATGGGAAGGAGTTGGATATTCCCATCTCATGTTATAGGAAGGGTCTCAGGTTTGGTATTAGAAGCATTGAGATATCATATCTCATGCTATAGGAAGGGTCTCAGGATTGGAATGGGAAGGACTTGGATATCACATCTCACGCTATAGGGAGGGTCTCAAGTTTGATATTAGAAGCTTTGAGATATCACATCTCATGATATCGGTAGGGTCTCAGGATTGGAATGGGAAGGAGTTGGATATCACATCTCATGCTAAAGGGAGGGTCTCAGGTTTGGAAGGGGAAGGATTTGGATATCACTTCTCATGTTATAGGAAGGATCTCAGGTTTTGTATTAGAAGCATTGAGATATCACATATCATGCTATCGGAAGGATGTCAGGTTTGGTATTGGAAGCATTGAGATATCACATCTCATGCTATCAGAAGAGTCTCAGGATTGGAATAGGAAGGAGTTGGATATCACATCTCATGCTAAAGGGAGGGTCTCAGGTTTGGAAGGGGAAGGATTTGGATATCACATCTCATGTTATCGGAAGGATCTCACGTTTGGTATTAGAAGTATTGAGATATCATATCTCATGCTATAGGAAGGGTCTCAGGATTGGAATGGGAAGGAGTTGGATATCACATCTCATGCTATAGGGAGGGTCTCAGGATTGGAATGGGAAGGACTTAGATATCACATATCATGCTATAGGGAGGGTCTCAGTTTTGATATTAGAAGCATTGAGATATCACATCTCATGCTATAGGAAGGGTCTCTTGATTGGAATGGGAAGCAGTTGGATATCACATCTCATGCTATAGGAAGGGTCTCAGGTTTGACATTAGAAGCATTGAGATATCACATCTCATGCTATAGGAAGGGTCTGAGGATTGGAATGGGAAGGAGTTGGATATCACATCTCCTGCTATGGGAAGGGTCTCAGGTTTGGTATAAGCAGTGAGATATCACATCTCATGCTATAGAAGTGTCTCAGGATTGGAATGGGAAGGAGTTGGATATCACATCTCATGTTATAGGAAGGATCTCAGGTGTGGTATAAGCATTGAGATATCACATCTCTGCTATCGGAAGGGTCTCAAGATTGGAATGGGAAGGAGTTGGATATTCCCATCTCATGTTATAGGAAGGGTCTCAGGTTTGGTATTAGAAGCATTGAGACATCACATCTCATGCTAAAGGAAGGGTCTCAGGGTTGGAATGGGAAGGAGTTGGATATCACATCTCATGCTATAGGTAGGGTCTCAAGTTTGACATTAGAAGCATTGAGATATCACATCTCATGCTATAGGAAGGGTCTGAGGATTGGAATGGGAAGGAGTTGGATATCACATCTCCTGCTATGGGAAGGGTCTCAGGTTTGGTATAAGCAGTGAGATATCACATCTCATGCTATAGGAAGTGTCTCAGGATTGGAATGGGAAGGAGTTGGATATCACATCTCATGTTATAGGAAGGATCTCAGGTGTGGTATAAGCATTGAGATATCACATCTCTGCTATCGGAAGGGTCTCAAGATTGGAATGGGAAGGAGTTGGATATTCCCATCTCATGTTATAGGAAGGGTCTCAGGTTTGGTATTAGAAGCATTGAGACATCACATCTCATGCTAAAGGAAGGGTCTCAGGGTTGGAATGGGAAGGAGTTGGATATCACATCTCATCCAATAGGAAGGGTCTCAGGTTTGGAATGGGAAGGAATTGGATATCACATCTCATGTTATAGGAAGGATCTCAGGTTTGGTATTAGAAGCATTGAGATATCACATCTCATGCTATAGGAAGGGTCTCAGGATTGGAATGTGAAGGATTTGGATATCACATCTCATGCTAAAGAGAGGGCCTCAGGTTTGGTAGAAGCATTGAGATATCACGTCTCTGCTATCGGAAGGGTCTCAGGATTGGATTGGGAAGGAGTTGGATATCCCTTCTCATGCTATAGGAAGAGTCTCAGGATTTGAATGGCAAGGAGTTGGATATCACATCTCATGCCATAGGAAGGGTCTCAGGTTTGTTATAAGCATTGAGATATCACATCTCTGCTATCGGAAGGGTCTCAGGATTGGATTGGGAAGGAGTTGGATATCCCTTCTCATGCTATAGGAAGTGTCTCAGGTTGGAATGGGAAGGAGTTGGATATCACATCTCATGCCATAGGAAGGGTCTCAGGTTTGTTATAAGCATTGAGATATCACATCTCTGCTATCGGAAGGGTCTCAGGATTGGATTGGGAAGGAGTTGGATATCCCTTCTCATGCTATAGGAAGGGTCTCAGGATTGGAATGGGTAGGAGTTGGATATTACTTTCTTGCTATTGGAAGTGTCTCATGTTTGGAATGGGAAGGAGTTGGATATCACATATGCTATAGTTAGTGTCTCAGGTTTGGAACGGGAAGGAGTTGGATATCACATCTCATGTTATAGGAAGGGTCTCAGGTTTGGTATAAGCATTGAGATATCACATCTCTGCTATCGGAAGCGGCTCAGGATTGGAATGGGAAGGAGTTGGATATCCCATCTAATGTTATAGGAAGAGTCTCTGGTTTGGTATAAGCATTGAGATATCACATCTCATGCTATAGGAAGGGTCTCAGGATTGGAATGGGAAGGAATTGGATATCACATCATGCTATAGGAAGGGTCTCAGATTTGGTATAAGCATTGAGATATCAAATCTCATGCTAAAGGAAGGGTCTCAGGATTGGAATGGGAAGGAGTTGTATATGACATCTCAGGACATAGGAAGGTTCTCAGGTTTGGTATAAGCATTGAGATATCACATCTCTGCTATCGGAAGTGCCTCAGGATTGGAATGGGAAGGAGTTGGATATCCCATCTCATGTTATAGGACGGGTCTCAGGTTTGTTATTAGAATCATTGAGATATCATATTGCATGCTGTTGGAAGGGTCTAAGGGTTGGAATGGGAAGGACTTGGATATCACATCTCATGCTATAGATAGGCTCTTAGGTTTGGAAAGGGAAGGAGTTGGATATCACATTTCATGTTAGAGGAAGGATCTCAGGTTTGGTATTAGAAGCATTGAGATATCACATCTCATGCTATAGGAAGGGTCTCAGGATTGGAATGGGAAGCAATTGGATATCACATCTCATGCTATAGGAAGGGTCTCAGGTTTGGTATAAGCATTGAGATATCACATCTCATGCTATAGGACGGGTCTCAGGATTGGAATGGAAGGAGTTGGATATCACATCTCATGTTATAGGAAGGATCTCAGGTTTGGTATTAGAAGCATTGAGACATCACATCTCATGCTATAGGAAGGGTCTCAGGGTTGGAATGGGAAGGAGTTGGATATCACATCTCATCCAATAGGAAGGGCCTCAGGTTTGGAATGGGAAGGAATTGGATATCACATCTCATGTTATAGGAAGGATCTCAGGTTTGGTATTAGAAGCATTGAGATATCACATCTCATGCTATAGGAAGGGTCTCAGGATTGGAATGTGAAGGATTTGGATATCACATCTCATGCTAAAGGAAGGGTCTCAGGTTTGGTAGAAGCATTGAGATATCACGCCTCTGCTATCGGAAGGGTCTCAGGATTGGATTGGGAAGGAGTTGGATATCACATCTCATGCCATAGGAAGGGTCTCAGGTTTGGTATAAGCATTGAGATATCACATCTCTGCTATCGGAAGGGTCTCAGGTTTGGAATGGGAAGGAGTTGGATATCCCTTCTCATGCTATAGGAAGTGTCTCAGGTTGGAATGGGAAGGAGTTGGATATCACATCTCATTCATGTTATAGGAAGGGTCTCAGGATTGGAATGGGAAGGATTTGGATATCACATCTCTTGCTATAGGAAGGGTCTCAGGATTGGAATGGGTAGGAGTTGGATATTACTTTCTTGCTATAGGAGGGGTCTCATGTTTGGAATGGGAAGGAGTTGGATATCACATATGCTATAGTTAGCGTCTCAGGTTTGCAACGGGAAGGAGTTGGATATCACATCTCATGTTATAGGAAGGGTCTCAGGTTTGGTATAAGCATTGAGATATCACATCTCTGCTATCGGAAGCGGCTCAGGATTGGAATGGGAAGGAGTTGGATATCCCATCTCATGTTATAGGAAGAGTCTCTGGTTTGGTATTAGAATCATTGAGATATCATATCGCATGCTGTAGGAAGGGTCTAAGGATTGGAATGGGATGGACTTGGATATCACATCTCATGCTATAGGTAGGCTCTCAGGTGGTTTGGTATAAGCATTGAGATATCACATCTCATGCTATAGGAAGGGTCTCAGGATTGGAATGGGAAGGAATTGGATATTACATCTCATGCTATAGGAAGGGTCTCAGATTTGGTATAAGCATTGAGATATCACATCTCATGCTAAAGGAAGGGTCTCAGGATTGGAATGGGAAGGAATTGTATACGACATCTCAGGCCATAGGAAGGTTCTCAGGTTTCGTATAAGCATTGAGATATCACATCTCTGCTATCGGAAGGGTCTCAGGATTGGAATGGGAAGGAGTTGGATATCCCATCTCATGTTATAGGAAGGGTCTCAGGTTTGGTATTAGAAGCATAGAGATATCACATCCCATGCTATAGGAAGGGTCTCAGGATTTGAATGGCAAGGAGTTGGATATCACATCTCATGCCATAGGAAGGGTCTCAGGTTTGGTATAAGCATTGAGATATCACATCTCTGCTATCGGAAGGGTCTCAGGATTGGATTGGGAAGGAGTTGGATATCCCTTCTCATGCTATAGGAAGTGTCTCAGGTTGGAATGGGAAGGAGTTGGATATCACATCTCATGTTATAGGAAGGGTCTCAGGATTGGAATGGGAAGGATTTGGATATCACATCTCTTGCTATAGGAAGGGTCTCAGGATTGGAATGGGTAGGAGTTGGATATTACTTTCTTGCTATAGGAAGGGTCTCATGTTTGGAATGGGAAGGATTTGTATATCACATATGCTATAGTTAGTGTCTCAGGTTTGGAACGGGAAGGAGTTGGATATCACATCTCATGTTATAGGAAGGGTCTCAGGTTTGGTATAAGCATTGAGATATCACATCTCTGCTATCAGAAGCGGCTCAGGATTGGAATGGGAAGGAGTTGGATATCCCATCTCATGTTATAGTAAGAGTCTCTGGTTTGGTATTAGAATCATTGAGATATCACATCGCATGCTGTAGGAAGGGTCTAAGGATTGGAATGGGATGGACTTGGATATCACATCTCATGCTATAGGTAGGCTCTCAGGTTTGGTATAAGCATTGAGATATCACATTTCATGCTAAAGGAAGGGTCTCAGGATTGTAGGCTCTCAGGTTTGGTATAAGCATTGAGATATCACATCTCATGCAATAGGAAGGGTCTCAGGATTGGAATGGGAAGGATTTGGATATCACATCTCATGCTATAGGAAGGATCTCAGATTTGGTATAAGCATTGAGATATCACATCTCATGCTAAAGGAAGGGTCTCAGGATTGGAATGGGAAGGAGTTGTATATGACATCTCAGGCCATAGAAAGGGTCTCAGGTTTGGTATAAGCATTGAGATATCACATCTCTGCTATCGGAAGGGTCTCAGGATTGGAATGGGAAGGAGTTGGATATCCCATCTCATGTTATAGGAAGGGTCTCAGGTTTGGTATTAGAAGTATAGAGATATCACATCTCATGCTATAGGAAGGGTCTCAGGATTGGAATGGGAAGGACTTGGATGTCACATCTCATGCTATAGGGAGGGTCTCAAGTTTGATATTAGAAGCATTGAGATAACAAATCTCATGATATCGGAAGGGTCTCAGGATTGGAATGGGAACGAGTTGGATACCACATCTCATGATAAAGGAAGGGTCTAAGGTTTGGAAGGGGAAGGATTTGGATATCACATCTCATGTTATAGGACGGGTCTCAGGTTTGGTATTAGAAGCATTGGGACATCACATCTCATGCTATCGGAAGGGTATCAGTATTGGATTTGGAAGAAGTTGGATATCCCATCTCATGCTATAGGAAGGGTCTCAGGTTGGAATGGGAAGGAGTTGGATATCACATTTCATGTTATAGGAAGGGTCTCAGGATTGGAATGGGAAGGACTTGGATATCATATCTCATGCTATAGGACGGGTCTCATGTTTGTTATTAGAATCATTGAGATATCATATTGCATGCTGTAGGAAGGGTCTAAGGTTTGGAAAGGGAAGGAGTTGGATATCACATTTCATGTTAGAGGAAGGATCTCAGGTTTGGTATTAGAAGCATTGAGATATCACATCTCATGCTATAGGAAGGGTCTCAGGATTGGAATGGGAAGTAGTTGGATATCACATCTCATGGTATAGGAAGGGTCTCAGGTTTGGTATAAGCATTGAGATATCACATCTCATGCTATAGGACGGGTCTCAGGATTGGAATGGAAGGAGTTGGATATCACATCTCATGTTATAGGAAGGATCTCAGGTTTGGTATTAGAAGCATTGAGACATCACATCTCATGCTATAGGAAGGGTCTCAGGGTTGGAATGGGAAGGAGTTGGATATCGCATCTCATCCAATAGGAAGGGTCTCAGGTTTGGAATGGGAAGGAATTGGATATCACATCTCATGTTATAGGAAGGATCTCAGGTTTGGTATTAGAAGCATTGAGATATCACATCTCATGCTATAGGAAGGGTCTCAGGATTGGAATGTGAAGGATTTGGATATCACATCTCATGCTAAAGGAAGGGTCTCAGGTTTGGTAGAAGCATTGAGATATCAGATCTCTGCTATCGGAAGGGTCTCAGGATTGGATTGGGAAGGAGTTGGATATCCCTTCTCATGCTATAGGAAGGGTCTCAGGATTTGAATGGGAAGGAGTTGGATATCACATCTCATGTTATAGGAAGGGTCTCAGGATTGGAATGGGAAGGATTTGGATATTACTTTCTTGCTATAGGAAGGGTCTCATGTTTGGAATGGGAAGGAGTTGGATATCACATATGCTATAGTTAGTGTCTCAGGTTTGGAACGGGAAGGAGTTGGATATCACATCTCATGTTATAGGAAGGGTCTCATGTTTGGTATAAGCATTGAGATATCACATCTCTGCTATCGGAAGCGGCTCAGGATTGGAATGGGAAGGAGTTGGATATCCCATCTCATGTTATAGTAAGAGTCTCTGGTTTGGTATTAGAATCATTGAGATATCACATCGCATGCTGTAGGAAGGGTCTAAGGATTGGAATGGGATGGACTTGGATATCACATCTCATGCTATAGGTAGGCTCTCAGGTTTGATATAAGCATTGAGATATCACATCTCATGCTATAGGAAGGGTCTCAGGATTGGAATGGGAAGGATTTGGATATCACATCTCATGCTATAGGAAGGGTCTCAGATTTGGTATAAGCATTGAGATATCACATCTCATGCTAAAGGAAGGGTCTCAGGATTGGAATGGGAAGGAGTTGTATATGACATCTCAGGCCATAGGAAGGGTCTCATGTTTGGTATAAGCATTGAGATATCACATCTCTGCTATCGGAAGGGTCTCAGGATTGGAATGGGAAGGAGTTGGATATCCCATCTCATGTTATAGGAAGGGTCTCAGGTTTGGTATTAGAAGCATAGAGATATCACATCTCATGCTATAGGAAGGGTCTCAGGATTGGAATGGGAAGGACTTGGATGTCACATCTCATGCTATAGGGAGGGTCTCAAGTTTGATATTAGAAGCATTGAGATAACAAATCTCATGATATCGGAAGGGTCTCAGGATTGGAATGGGAAGGAGTTGGATACCACATCTCATGATAAAGGAAGGGTCTAAGGTTTGGAAGGGGAAGGATTTGGATATCACATCTCATGTTATAGGACGGGTCTCAGGTTTGGTATTAGAAGCATTGAGATATCAAGTCTCATGGTATAAGAAGGGTCTCAGAATTGGAATGGGAAGGAGTTGGATATCACACCTCAAGCTATAGGAAGGGTCTCAGGATTGGAATGGGAAGGAGTTTGATATCACATCTCATGCCATAGTATGGGTCTCAGGTTTGGTAGAAGCATTGGGATATCACATCTCATGCTATCGGAAGGGTATCAGTATTGGATTTGGAAGAAGTTGGATATCCCATCTCATGCTATAGGAAGGGTCTCAGGTTGGAATGGGAAGGAGTTGGATATCACATTTCATGTTATAGGAAGGGTCTCAGGATTGGAATGGGAAGGACTTGGATATCATATCTCATGCTATAGGACAGGTCTCAGGTTTGTTATTAGAATCATTGAGATATCATATTGCATGCTGTAGGAAGGGTCTAAGGATTGGAACGGGAAGGACTTGGATATCACATCTCATGCTATAGATAGGCTCTTAGGTTTGGAAAGGGAAGGAGTTGGATATCACATTTCATGTTAGAGGAAGGATCTCAGAGTTGGTATTAGAAGCATTGAGATATCACATCTCATGCTATAGGAAGGGTCTCAGGATTGGAATGGGAAGTAGTTGGATATCACATCTCATGCTATAGGAAGGGTCTCAGGTTTGGTATAAGCATTGAGATATCACATCTCATGCTATAGGACGGGTCTCAGGATTGGAATGGAAGGAGTTGGATATCACATCTCATGTTATAGGAAGGATCTCAGGTTTGGTATTAGAAGCATTGAGACATCACATCTCATGCTATAGGAAGGGTCTCAGGGTTGGAATGGGAAGGAGTTGGATATCACATCTCATCCAATAGGAAGGGTCTCAGGTTTGGAATGGGAAGGAATTGGATATCACATCTCATGTTATAGGAAGGAGCTCAGGTTTGGTATTAGAAGCATTGAGATATCACATCTCATGCTATAGGAAGGGTCTCAGGATTGGAATGTGAAGGATTTCGATATCACATCTCATGCTAAAGGAAGGGTCTCAGGATTGGTAGAAGCATTGAGATATCACGTCTCTGCTATCGGAGGGGTCTCAGGATTGGATTGGGAAGGAGTTGGATATCCCTTCTCATGCTATAGGAAGGGTCTCAGGATTTGAATGGCAAGGAGTTGGATATCACATCTCATGCCATAGGAAGGGTCTCAGGTTTGGTATAAGCATTGAGATATCATATCTCTGCTATCGGAAGGGTCTCAGGATTGGAATGGGAAGGAGTTGGATATTACCATCTCATGTTATAGGAAGGGTCTCAGGTTTGGTATTAGAAGCATTGAGATATCACATCTCATGCTATAGGAAGGGTCTCAGGATTGGAATGGGAAGGATTTGGATATCACATCTCATGCTATAGGGAGGGTCTCAAGTTTGATATTAGAAGCTTTGAGATATCACATCTCATGTTATAGGAAGGATCTCAGGTTTGGTATTAGAACCATTGAGATATCACATCTCATGCTATCGGAATGATCTCAGGTTTGGTATTAGAAGCATTGAGATATCACATCTCATGCTATCAGAAGGGTCTCAGGATTGGAATGGGAAGGAGTTGGATATCACATCTCATGCTAAAGGGAGGGTCTCAGGTTTGGAAGGGGAAGGATTTGGATATCACATCTCATGTTATCGGAAGGATCTCACGTTTGGTATTAGAAGTATTGAGATATCATATCTCATGCTATAGGAAGGGTCTCAGGATTGGAATGGGAAGGACTTAGATATCACATATCATGCTATAGGGAGGGTCTCAGTTTTGATATTAGAAGCATTGAGATATCACATCTCATGCTATCGGAAGTGTCTCAGGATTGGAATGGGAAGGAGCTGGATATCACATCTCATGCTAAAGGAAGGGTCTCAGGTTTGGAACGGGAAGGATTTGGATATCACATCTCATGTTATAGGAAGGGTCTCAGGTTTGGTATAAGCATTGAGATATCACATCTCTGCTATCGGAAGTGTCTCAGGATTGGAATGGGAAGGAGTTGGATATCCCATCTCATGTTATAGGACGGGTCTCAGGTTTGTTATTAGAATCATTGAGATATCATATTGCATGCTGTAGGAAGGGTCTAAGGGTTGGAATGGGAAGGACTTGGATATCACATCTCATGCTATAGATAGGCTCTTAGGTTTGGAAAGGGAAGGAGTTGGATATCACATTTCATGTTAGAGGAAGGATCTCAGGTTTGGTATTAGAAGCATTGAGATATCACATCTCATGCTATAGGAAGGGTCTCAGGATTGGAATGTGAAGGATTTGGATATCACATCTCATGCTAAAGAGAGGGCCTCAGGTTTGGTAGAAGCATTGAGATATCACGTCTCTGCTATCGGAAGGGTCTCAGGATTGGATTGGGAAGGAGTTGGATATCCCTTCTCATGCTATAGGAAGAGTCTCAGGATTTGAATGGCAAGGAGTTGGATATCACATCTCATGCCATAGGAAGGGTCTCAGGTTTGTTATAAGCATTGAGATATCACATCTCTGCTATCGGAAGGGTCTCAGGATTGGATTGGGAAGGAGTTGGATATCCCTTCTCATGCTATAGGAAGGGTCTCAGGATTGGAATGGGTAGGAGTTGGATATTACTTTCTTGCTATTGGAAGTGTCTCATGTTTGGAATGGGAAGGAGTTGGATATCACATATGCTATAGTTAGTGTCTCAGGTTTGGAACGGGAAGGAGTTGGATATCACATCTCATGTTATAGGAAGGGTCTCAGGTTTGGTATAAGCATTGAGATATCACATCTCTGCTATCGGAAGCGGCTCAGGATTGGAATGGGAAGGAGTTGGATATCCCATCTAATGTTATAGGAAGAGTCTCTGGTTTGGTATAAGCATTGAGATATCACATCTCATGCTATAGGAAGGGTCTCAGGATTGGAATGGGAAGGAATTGGATATCACATCATGCTATAGGAAGGGTCTCAGATTTGGTATAAGCATTGAGATATCACATCTCATGCTAAAGGAAGGGTCTCAGGATTGGAATGGGAAGGAGTTGTATATGACATCTCAGGACATAGGAAGGTTCTCAGGTTTGGTATAAGCATTGAGATATCACATCTCTGCTATCGGAAGTGCCTCAGGATTGGAATGGGAAGGAGTTGGATATCCCATCTCATGTTATAGGACGGGTCTCAGGTTTGTTATTAGAATCATTGAGATATCATATTGCATGCTGTTGGAAGGGTCTAAGGGTTGGAATGGGAAGGACTTGGATATCACATCTCATGCTATAGATAGGCTCTTAGGTTTGGAAAGGGAAGGAGTTGGATATCACATTTCATGTTAGAGGAAGGATCTCAGGTTTGGTATTAGAAGCATTGAGATATCACATCTCATGCTATAGGAAGGGTCTCAGGATTGGAATGGGAAGCAATTGGATATCACATCTCATGCTATAGGAAGGGTCTCAGGTTTGGTATAAGCATTGAGATATCACATCTCATGCTATAGGACGGGTCTCAGGATTGGAATGGAAGGAGTTGGATATCACATCTCATGTTATAGGAAGGATCTCAGGTTTGGTATTAGAAGCATTGAGACATCACATCTCATGCTATAGGAAGGGTCTCAGGGTTGGAATGGGAAGGAGTTGGATATCACATCTCATCCAATAGGAAGGGCCTCAGGTTTGGAATGGGAAGGAATTGGATATCACATCTCATGTTATAGGAAGGATCTCAGGTTTGGTATTAGAAGCATTGAGATATCACATCTCATGCTATAGGAAGGGTCTCAGGATTGGAATGTGAAGGATTTGGATATCACATCTCATGCTAAAGGAAGGGTCTCAGGTTTGGTAGAAGCATTGAGATATCACGCCTCTGCTATCGGAAGGGTCTCAGGATTGGATTGGGAAGGAGTTGGATATCACATCTCATGCCATAGGAAGGGTCTCAGGTTTGGTATAAGCATTGAGATATCACATCTCTGCTATCGGAAGGGTCTCAGGTTTGGAATGGGAAGGAGTTGGATATCCCTTCTCATGCTATAGGAAGTGTCTCAGGTTGGAATGGGAAGGAGTTGGATATCACATCTCATTCATGTTATAGGAAGGGTCTCAGGATTGGAATGGGAAGGATTTGGATATCACATCTCTTGCTATAGGAAGGGTCTCAGGATTGGAATGGGTAGGAGTTGGATATTACTTTCTTGCTATAGGAGGGGTCTCATGTTTGGAATGGGAAGGAGTTGGATATCACATATGCTATAGTTAGCGTCTCAGGTTTGCAACGGGAAGGAGTTGGATATCACATCTCATGTTATAGGAAGGGTCTCAGGTTTGGTATAAGCATTGAGATATCACATCTCTGCTATCGGAAGCGGCTCAGGATTGGAATGGGAAGGAGTTGGATATCCCATCTCATGTTATAGGAAGAGTCTCTGGTTTGGTATTAGAATCATTGAGATATCATATCGCATGCTGTAGGAAGGGTCTAAGGATTGGAATGGGATGGACTTGGATATCACATCTCATGCTATAGGTAGGCTCTCAGGTGGTTTGGTATAAGCATTGAGATATCACATCTCATGCTATAGGAAGGGTCTCAGGATTGGAATGGGAAGGAATTGGATATTACATCTCATGCTATAGGAAGGGTCTCAGATTTGGTATAAGCATTGAGATATCACATCTCATGCTAAAGGAAGGGTCTCAGGATTGGAATGGGAAGGAATTGTATACGACATCTCAGGCCATAGGAAGGTTCTCAGGTTTGGTATAAGCATTGAGATATCACATCTCTGCTATCGGAAGGGTCTCAGGATTGGAATGGGAAGGAGTTGGATATCCCATCTCATGTTATAGGAAGGGTCTCAGGTTTGGTATTAGAAGCATAGAGATATCACATCCCATGCTATAGGAAGGGTCTCAGGATTTGAATGGCAAGGAGTTGGATATCACATCTCATGCCATAGGAAGGGTCTCAGGTTTGGTATAAGCATTGAGATATCACATCTCTGCTATCGGAAGGGTCTCAGGATTGGATTGGGAAGGAGTTGGATATCCCTTCTCATGCTATAGGAAGTGTCTCAGGTTGGAATGGGAAGGAGTTGGATATCACATCTCATGTTATAGGAAGGGTCTCAGGATTGGAATGGGAAGGATTTGGATATCACATCTCTTGCTATAGGAAGGGTCTCAGGATTGGAATGGGTAGGAGTTGGATATTACTTTCTTGCTATAGGAAGGGTCTCATGTTTGGAATGGGAAGGATTTGGATATCACATATGCTATAGTTAGTGTCTCAGGTTTGGAACGGGAAGGAGTTGGATATCACATCTCATGTTATAGGAAGGGTCTCAGGTTTGGTATAAGCATTGAGATATCACATCTCTGCTATCAGAAGCGGCTCAGGATTGGAATGGGAAGGAGTTGGATATCCCATCTCATGTTATAGTAAGAGTCTCTGGTTTGGTATTAGAATCATTGAGATATCACATCGCATGCTGTAGGAAGGGTCTAAGGATTGGAATGGGATGGACTTGGATATCACATCTCATGCTATAGGTAGGCTCTCAGGTTTGGTATAAGCATTGAGATATCACATTTCATGCTAAAGGAAGGGTCTCAGGATTGTAGGCTCTCAGGTTTGGTATAAGCATTGAGATATCACATCTCATGCAATAGGAAGGGTCTCAGGATTGGAATGGGAAGGATTTGGATATCACATCTCATGCTATAGGAAGGATCTCAGATTTGGTATAAGCATTGAGATATCACATCTCATGCTAAAGGAAGGGTCTCAGGATTGGAATGGGAAGGAGTTGTATATGACATCTCAGGCCATAGAAAGGGTCTCAGGTTTGGTATAAGCATTGAGATATCACATCTCTGCTATCGGAAGGGTCTCAGGATTGGAATGGGAAGGAGTTGGATATCCCATCTCATGTTATAGGAAGGGTCTCAGGTTTGGTATTAGAAGTATAGAGATATCACATCTCATGCTATAGGAAGGGTCTCAGGATTGGAATGGGAAGGACTTGGATGTCACATCTCATGCTATAGGGAGGGTCTCAAGTTTGATATTAGAAGCATTGAGATAACAAATCTCATGATATCGGAAGGGTCTCAGGATTGGAATGGGAACGAGTTGGATACCACATCTCATGATAAAGGAAGGGTCTAAGGTTTGGAAGGGGAAGGATTTGGATATCACATCTCATGTTATAGGACGGGTCTCAGGTTTGGTATTAGAAGCATTGGGACATCACATCTCATGCTATCGGAAGGGTATCAGTATTGGATTTGGAAGAAGTTGGATATCCCATCTCATGCTATAGGAAGGGTCTCAGGTTGGAATGGGAAGGAGTTGGATATCACATTTCATGTTATAGGAAGGGTCTCAGGATTGGAATGGGAAGGACTTGGATATCATATCTCATGCTATAGGACGGGTCTCATGTTTGTTATTAGAATCATTGAGATATCATATTGCATGCTGTAGGAAGGGTCTAAGGTTTGGAAAGGGAAGGAGTTGGATATCACATTTCATGTTAGAGGAAGGATCTCAGGTTTGGTATTAGAAGCATTGAGATATCACATCTCATGCTATAGGAAGGGTCTCAGGATTGGAATGGGAAGTAGTTGGATATCACATCTCATGGTATAGGAAGGGTCTCAGGTTTGGTATAAGCATTGAGATATCACATCTCATGCTATAGGACGGGTCTCAGGATTGGAATGGAAGGAGTTGGATATCACATCTCATGTTATAGGAAGGATCTCAGGTTTGGTATTAGAAGCATTGAGACATCACATCTCATGCTATAGGAAGGGTCTCAGGGTTGGAATGGGAAGGAGTTGGATATCGCATCTCATCCAATAGGAAGGGTCTCAGGTTTGGAATGGGAAGGAATTGGATATCACATCTCATGTTATAGGAAGGATCTCAGGTTTGGTATTAGAAGCATTGAGATATCACATCTCATGCTATAGGAAGGGTCTCAGGATTGGAATGTGAAGGATTTGGATATCACATCTCATGCTAAAGGAAGGGTCTCAGGTTTGGTAGAAGCATTGAGATATCAGATCTCTGCTATCGGAAGGGTCTCAGGATTGGATTGGGAAGGAGTTGGATATCCCTTCTCATGCTATAGGAAGGGTCTCAGGATTTGAATGGGAAGGAGTTGGATATCACATCTCATGTTATAGGAAGGGTCTCAGGATTGGAATGGGAAGGATTTGGATATTACTTTCTTGCTATAGGAAGGGTCTCATGTTTGGAATGGGAAGGAGTTGGATATCACATATGCTATAGTTAGTGTCTCAGGTTTGGAACGGGAAGGAGTTGGATATCACATCTCATGTTATAGGAAGGGTCTCATGTTTGGTATAAGCATTGAGATATCACATCTCTGCTATCGGAAGCGGCTCAGGATTGGAATGGGAAGGAGTTGGATATCCCATCTCATGTTATAGTAAGAGTCTCTGGTTTGGTATTAGAATCATTGAGATATCACATCGCATGCTGTAGGAAGGGTCTAAGGATTGGAATGGGATGGACTTGGATATCACATCTCATGCTATAGGTAGGCTCTCAGGTTTGATATAAGCATTGAGATATCACATCTCATGCTATAGGAAGGGTCTCAGGATTGGAATGGGAAGGATTTGGATATCACATCTCATGCTATAGGAAGGGTCTCAGATTTGGTATAAGCATTGAGATATCACATCTCATGCTAAAGGAAGGGTCTCAGGATTGGAATGGGAAGGAGTTGTATATGACATCTCAGGCCATAGGAAGGGTCTCATGTTTGGTATAAGCATTGAGATATCACATCTCTGCTATCGGAAGGGTCTCAGGATTGGAATGGGAAGGAGTTGGATATCCCATCTCATGTTATAGGAAGGGTCTCAGGTTTGGTATTAGAAGCATAGAGATATCACATCTCATGCTATAGGAAGGGTCTCAGGATTGGAATGGGAAGGACTTGGATGTCACATCTCATGCTATAGGGAGGGTCTCAAGTTTGATATTAGAAGCATTGAGATAACAAATCTCATGATATCGGAAGGGTCTCAGTATTGGAATGGGAAGGAGTTGGATACCACATCTCATGATAAAGGAAGGGTCTAAGGTTTGGAAGGGGAAGGATTTGGATATCACATCTCATGTTATAGGACGGGTCTCAGGTTTGGTATTAGAAGCATTGAGATATCAAGTCTCATGGTATAAGAAGGGTCTCAGAATTGGAATGGGAAGGAGTTGGATATCACACCTCAAGCTATAGGAAGGGTCTCAGGATTGGAATGGGAAGGAGTTTGATATCACATCTCATGCCATAGTATGGGTCTCAGGTTTGGTAGAAGCATTGGGATATCACATCTCATGCTATCGGAAGGGTATCAGTATTGGATTTGGAAGAAGTTGGATATCCCATCTCATGCTATAGGAAGGGTCTCAGGTTGGAATGGGAAGGAGTTGGATATCACATTTCATGTTATAGGAAGGGTCTCAGGATTGGAATGGGAAGGACTTGGATATCATATCTCATGCTATAGGACAGGTCTCAGGTTTGTTATTAGAATCATTGAGATATCATATTGCATGCTGTAGGAAGGGTCTAAGGATTGGAACGGGAAGGACTTGGATATCACATCTCATGCTATAGATAGGCTCTTAGGTTTGGAAAGGGAAGGAGTTGGATATCACATTTCATGTTAGAGGAAGGATCTCAGAGTTGGTATTAGAAGCATTGAGATATCACATCTCATGCTATAGGAAGGGTCTCAGGATTGGAATGGGAAGTAGTTGGATATCACATCTCATGCTATAGGAAGGGTCTCAGGTTTGGTATAAGCATTGAGATATCACATCTCATGCTATAGGACGGGTCTCAGGATTGGAATGGAAGGAGTTGGATATCACATCTCATGTTATAGGAAGGATCTCAGGTTTGGTATTAGAAGCATTGAGACATCACATCTCATGCTATAGGAAGGGTCTCAGGGTTGGAATGGGAAGGAGTTGGATATCACATCTCATCCAATAGGAAGGGTCTCAGGTTTGGAATGGGAAGGAATTGGATATCACATCTCATGTTATAGGAAGGAGCTCAGGTTTGGTATTAGAAGCATTGAGATATCACATCTCATGCTATAGGAAGGGTCTCAGGATTGGAATGTGAAGGATTTCGATATCACATCTCATGCTAAAGGAAGGGTCTCAGGATTGGTAGAAGCATTGAGATATCACGTCTCTGCTATCGGAGGGGTCTCAGGATTGGATTGGGAAGGAGTTGGATATCCCTTCTCATGCTATAGGAAGGGTCTCAGGATTTGAATGGCAAGGAGTTGGATATCACATCTCATGCCATAGGAAGGGTCTCAGGTTTGGTATAAGCATTGAGATATCATATCTCTGCTATCGGAAGGGTCTCAGGATTGGAATGGGAAGGAGTTGGATATTACCATCTCATGTTATAGGAAGGGTCTCAGGTTTGGTATTAGAAGCATTGAGATATCACATCTCATGCTATAGGAAGGGTCTCAGGATTGGAATGGGAAGGATTTGGATATCACATCTCATGCTATAGGGAGGGTCTCAAGTTTGATATTAGAAGCTTTGAGATATCACATCTCATGTTATAGGAAGGATCTCAGGTTTGGTATTAGAACCATTGAGATATCACATCTCATGCTATCGGAAGGATCTCAGGTTTGGTATTAGAAGCATTGAGATATCACATCTCATGCTATCAGAAGGGTCTCAGGATTGGAATGGGAAGGAGTTGGATATCACATCTCATGCTAAAGGGAGGGTCTCAGGTTTGGAAGGGGAAGGATTTGGATATCACATCTCATGTTATCGGAAGGATCTCACGTTTGGTATTAGAAGTATTGAGATATCATATCTCATGCTATAGGAAGGGTCTCAGGATTGGAATGGGAAGGACTTAGATATCACATATCATGCTATAGGGAGGGTCTCAGTTTTGATATTAGAAGCATTGAGATATCACATCTCATGCTATCGGAAGTGTCTCAGGATTGGAATGGGAAGGAGCTGGATATCACATCTCATGCTAAAGGAAGGGTCTCAGGTTTGGAACGGGAAGGATTTGGATATCACATCTCATGTTATAGGAAGGGTCTCAGGTTTGGTATAAGCATTGAGATATCACATCTCTGCTATCGGAAGTGTCTCAGGATTGGAATGGGAAGGAGTTGGATATCCCATCTCATGTTATAGGACGGGTCTCAGGTTTGTTATTAGAATCATTGAGATATCATATTGCATGCTGTAGGAAGGGTCTAAGGGTTGGAATGGGAAGGACTTGGATATCACATCTCATGCTATAGATAGGCTCTTAGGTTTGGAAAGGGAAGGAGTTGGATATCACATTTCATGTTAGAGGAAGGATCTCAGGTTTGGTATTAGAAGCATTGAGATATCACATCTCATGCTATAGGAAGGGTCTCAGGATTGGAATGGGAAGGAGTTGGATATCACATCTCATGCTAAAGGGAGGGTCTCAGGTTTGGAAGGGGAAGGATTTGGATATCACATCTCATGTTATAGGAAGGATCTCAGGTTTGGTATTAGAACCATTGAGATATCACATCTCATGCTATCGGAAGGATCTCAGGTTTGGTATTAGAAGCATTGAGATATCACATCTCATGCTATCAGAAGGGTCTCAGGATTGGAATGGGAAGGAGTTGGATATCACATCTCATGCTAAAGGGAGGGTCTCAGGTTTGGAAGGGGAAGGATTTGGATATCACATCTCATGTTATCGGAAGGATCTCACGTTTGGTATTAGAAGTATTGAGATATCATATCTCATGCTATAGGAAGGGTCTCAGGATTGGAATGGGAAGGACTTAGATATCACATATGCTATAGGGAGGGTCTCAGTTTTGATATTAGAAGCATTGAGATATCACATCTCATGCTATCGGAAGTGTCTCAGGATTGGAATGGGAAGGAGCTGGATATTACATCTCATGCTAAAGGAAGGGTCTCAGGTTTGGAACGGGAAGGATTTGGATATCACATCTCATGTTATAGGAAGGGTCTCAGGTTTGGTATAAGCATTGAGATATCACATCTCTGCTATCGGAAGTGTCTCAGGATTGGAATGGGAAGGAGTTGGATATCCCATCTCATGTTATAGGACGGGTCTCAGGTTTGTTATTAGAATCATTGAGATATCATATTGCATGCTGTAGGAAGGGTCTAAGGGTTGGAATGGGAAGGACTTGGATATCACATCTCATGCTATAGATAGGCTCTTAGGTTTGGAAAGGGAAGGAGTTGGATATCACATTTCATGTTAGAGGAAGGATCTCAGGTTTGGTATTAGAAGCATTGAGATATCACATCTCATGCTATAGGAAGGGTCTCAGGATTGGAATGGGAAGTAGTTGGATATCACATCTCATGCTATAGGAAGTGTCTCAGGTTTGGTATAAGCATTGAGATATCACATCTCATGCTATAGGACGGGTCTCAGGATTGGATTGGGAAGGAGTTGGATATCCCTTCTCATGCTATAGGAAGGGTCTCAGGATTTGAATGGCAAGGAGTTGGATATCACATCTCATGCCATAGGAAGGGTCTCAGGTTTGGTATAAGCATTGAGATATCACATCTCTGCTATCGGAAGGGTCTCAGGATTGGAATGGGAAGGAGTTGGATATCCCATCTCATGTTATAGGAAGGGTCTCAGGTTTGGTATTAGAAGTATAGAGATATCACATCTCATGCTATAGGAAGGGTCTCAGGATTGGAATGGGAAGGACTTGGATGTCACATCTCATGCTATAGGGATGGTCTCAAGTTTGATATTAGAAGCATTGAGATAACAAATCTCATGATATTGGAAGGGTCTCAGGATTGGAATGGGAACGAGTTGGATACCACATCTCATGATAAAGGAAGGGTCTAAGGTTTGGAAGGGGAAGGATTTGGATATCACATCTCATGTTATAGGACGGGTCTCAGGTTTGGTATTAGAAGCATTGGGACATCACATCTCATGCTATCGGAAGGGTATCAGTATTGGATTTGGAAGAAGTTGGATATCCCATCTCATGCTATAGGAAGGGTCTCAGGTTGGAATGGGAAGGAGTTGGATATCACATTTCATGTTATAGGAAGGGTCTCAGGATTGGAATGGGAAGGACTTGGATATCATATCTCATGCTATAGGACGGGTCTCAGGTTTGTTATTAGAATCATTGAGATATCATATTGCATGCTGTAGGAAGGGTCTAAGGTTTGGAAAGGGAAGGAGTTGGATATCACATTTCATGTTAGAGGAAGGATCTCAGGTTTGGTATTAGAAGCATTGAGATATCACATTCATGCTATAGGAAGGGTCTCAGGATTGGAATGGGAAGTAGTTGGATATCACATCTCATGCTATAGGAAGGGTCTCAGGTTTGGTATAAGCATTGAGATATCACATCTCATGCTATAGGACGGGTCTCAGGATTGGAATGGAAGGAGTTGGATATCACATCTCATGTTATAGGAAGGATCTCAGGTTTGGTATTAGAAGCATTGTGACATCACATCTCATGCTATAGGAAGGGTCTCAGGGTTGGAATGGGAAGGAGTTGGATATCGCATCTCATCCAATAGGAAGGGTCTCAGGTTTGGAATGGGAAGGAATTGGATATCACATCTCATGTTATAGGAAGGATCTCAGGTTTGGTATTAGAAGCATTGAGATATCACATCTCATGCTATAGGAAGGGTCTCAGGATTGGAATGTGAAGGATTTGGATATCACATCTCATGCTAAAGGAAGGGTCTCAGGTTTGGTAGAAGCATTGAGATATCAGATCTCTGCTATCGGAAGGGTCTCAGGATTGGATTGGGAAGGAGTTGGATATCCCTTCTCATGCTATAGGAAGGGTCTCAGGATTTGAATGGGAAGGAGTTGGATATCACATCTCATGTTATAGGAAGGGTCTCAGGATTGGAATGGGAAGGATTTGGATATTACTTTCTTGCTATAGGAAGGGTCTCATGTTTGGAATGGGAAGGAGTTGGATATCACATATGCTATAGTTAGTGTCTCAGGTTTGGAACGGGAAGGAGTTGGATATCACATCTCATGTTATAGGAAGGGTCTCATGTTTGGTATAAGCATTGAGATATCACATCTCTGCTATCGGAAGCGGCTCAGGATTGGAATGGGAAGGAGTTGGATATCCCATCTCATGTTATAGTAAGAGTCTCTGGTTTGGTATTAGAATCATTGAGATATCACATCGCATGCTGTAGGAAGGGTCTCAGGATTGGAATGGGAAGGAGTTGTATATGACATCTCAGGCCATAGGAAGGGTCTCATGTTTGGTATAAGCATTGAGATATCACATCTCTGCTATCGGAAGGGTCTCAGGATTGGAATGGGAAGGAGTTGGATATCCCATCTCATGTTATAGGAAGGGTCTCAGGTTTGGTATTAGAAGCATAGAGATATCACATCTCATGCTATAGGAAGGGTCTCAGGATTGGAATGGGAAGGACTTGGATGTCACATCTCATGCTATAGGGAGGGTCTCAAGTTTGATATTAGAAGCATTGAGATAACAAATCTCATGATATCGGAAGGGTCTCAGGATTGGAATGGGAAGGAGTTGGATACCACATCTCATGATAAAGGAAGGGTCTAAGGTTTGGAAGGGGAAGGATTTGGATATCACATCTCATGTTATAGGACGGGTCTCAGGTTTGGTATTAGAAGCATTGAGATATCAAGTCTCATGGTATAAGAAGGGTCTCAGAATTGGAATGGTAAGGAGTTGGATATCACACCTCAAGCTATAGGAAGGGTCTCAGGATTGGAATGGGAAGGAGTTTGATATCACATCTCATGCCATAGTATGGGTCTCAGGTTTGGTAGAAGCATTGGGATATCACATCTCATGCTATCGGAAGGGTATCAGTATTGGATTTGGAAGAAGTTGGATATCCCATCTCATGCTATAGGAAGGGTCTCAGGTTGGAATGGGAAGGAGTTGGATATCACATTTCATGTTATAGGAAGGGTCTCAGGATTGGAATGAGAAGGACTTGGATATCATATCTCATGCTATAGGACAGGTCTCAGGTTTGTTATTAGAATCATTGAGATATCATATTGCATGCTGTAGGAAGGGTCTAAGGATTGGAACGGGAAGGACTTGGATATCACATCTCATGCTATAGATAGGCTCTTAGGTTTGGAAAGGGAAGGAGTTGGATATCACATTTCATGTTAGAGGAAGGATCTCAGGTTTGGTATTAGAAGCATTGAGATATCACATCTCATGCTATAAGAAGGGTCTCAGGATTGGAATGGGAAGTAGTTGGATATCACATCTCATGCTATAGGAATGGTCTCAGGTTTGGTATAAGCATTGAGATATCACATCTCATGCTATAGGACGGGTCTCAGGATTGGAATGGAAGGAGTTGGATATCACATCTCATGTTATAGGAAGGATCTCAGGTTTGGTATTAGAAGCATTGAGACATCACATCTCATGCTATAGGAAGGGTCTCAGGGTTGGAATGGGAAGGAGTTGGATATCACATCTCATCCAATAGGAAGGGTCTCAGGTTTGGAATGGGAAGGAATTGGATATCACATCTCATGTTATAGGAAGGAGCTCAGGTTTGGTATTAGAAGCATTGAGATATCACATCTCATGCTATAGGAAGGGTCTCAGGATTGGAATGTGAAGGATTTGGATATCACATCTCATGCTAAAGGAAGGGTCTCAGGATTGGTAGAAGCATTGAGATATCACGTCTCTGCTATCAGAGGGGTCTCAGGATTGGATTGGGAAGGAGCTGGATATCCCTTCTCATGCTATAGGAAGGGTCTCAGGATTTGAATGGCAAGGAGTTGGATATCACATCTCATGCCATAGGAAGGGTCTCAGGTTTGGTATAAGCATTGAGATATCATATCTCTGCTATCGGAAGGGTCTCAGGATTGGAATGGGAAGGAGTTGGATATTCCCATCTCATGTTATAGGAAGGGTCTCAGGTTTGGTATTAGAAGCATTGAGATATCACATCTCATGCTATAGGAAGGTTCTCAGGATTGGAATGGGAAGGATTTGGATATCACATCTCATGCTATAGGGAGGGTCTCAAGTTTGATATTAGAAGCTTTGAGATATCACATCTCATGATATCGGAAGGGTCTCAGGATTGGAATGGGAAGGAGTTGGATATCACATCTCATGATAAAGGAAGGGTCTAAGGTTTGGAAGGGGAAGGATTTGGATATCACATCTCATGTTATATTACGGGTCTCAGGTTTGGTATTAGAAGCATTGAGATATCAAGTCTCAGAGTATAGGAAGGGTCTCAGAATTGGAATGGGAAGGAGTTGGATATCACATCTCAAGCTATAGGAAGGGTCTCAGGATTGGAATGGGAAGGACTTGGATATCACATCTCATGTTATAGGAAGGATCTCAGGTTTGGTATTAGAACCATTGAGATATCACATCTCATGCTATCGGAAGGATCTCAGGTTTGGTATTAGAAGCATTGAGATATCACATCTCATGCTATCAGAAGGGTCTCAGGATTGGAATGGGAAGGAGTTGGATATCACATCTCATGCTAAAGGGAGGGTCTCAGGTTTGGAAGGGGAAGGATTTGGATATCACATCTCATGTTATCGGAAGGATCTCACGTTTGGTATTAGAAGTATTGAGATATCATATCTCATGCTATAGGAAGGGTCTCAGGATTGGAATGGGAAGGACTTAGATATCACATATCATGCTATAGGGAGGGTCTCAGTTTTGATATTAGAAGCATTGAGATATCACATCTCATGCTATCGGAAGTGTCTCAGGATTGGAATGGGAAGGAGCTGGATATCACATCTCATGCTAAAGGAAGGGTCTCAGGTTTGGAATGGGAAGGATTTGGATATCACATCTCATGTTATAGGAAGGGTCTCAGGTTTGGTATAAGCATTGAGATATCACATCTCTGCTATCGGAAGTGTCTCAGGATTGGAATGGGAAGGAGTTGGATATCCCATCTCATGTTATAGGACGGGTCTCAGGTTTGTTATTAGAATCATTGAGATATCATATTGCATGCTGTAGGAAGGGTCTAAGGGTTGGAATGGGAAGGACTTGGATATCACATCTCATGCTATAGATAGGCTCTTAGGTTTGGAAAGGGAAGGAGTTGGATATCACATTTCATGTTAGAGGAAGGATCTCAGGTTTGGTATTAGAAGCATTGAGATATCACATCTCATGCTATAGGAAGGGTCTCAGGATTGGAATGGGAAGGAGTTGGATATCACATCTCATGCTAAAGGGAGGGTCTCAGGTTTGGAAGGGGAAGGATTTGGATATCACATCTCATGTTATAGGAAGGATCTCAGGTTTGGTATTAGAACCATTGAGATATCACATCTCATGCTATCGGAAGGATCTCAGGTTTGGTATTAGAAGCATTGAGATATCACATCTCATGCTATCAGAAGGGTCTCAGGATTGGAATGGGAAGGAGTTGGATATCACATCTCATGCTAAAGGGAGGGTCTCAGGTTTGGAAGGGGAAGGATTTGGATATCACATCTCATGTTATCGGAAGGATCTCACGTTTGGTATTAGAAGTATTGAGATATCATATCTCATGCTATAGGAAGGGTCTCAGGATTGGAATGGGAAGGACTTAGATATCACATATCATGCTATAGGGAGGGTCTCAGTTTTGATATTAGAAGCATTGAGATATCACATCTCATGCTATCGGAAGTGTCTCAGGATTGGAATGGGAAGGAGCTGGATATCACATCTCATGCTAAAGGAAGGGTCTCAGGTTTGGAACGGGAAGGATTTGGATATCACATCTCATGTTATAGGAAGGGTCTCAGGTTTGGTATAAGCATTGAGATATCACATCTCTGCTATCGGAAGTGTCTCAGGATTGGAATGGGAAGGAGTTGGATATCCCATCTCATGTTATAGGACGGGTCTCAGGTTTGTTATTAGAATCATTGAGATATCATATTGCATGCTGTAGGAAGGGTCTAAGGGTTGGAATGGGAAGGACTTGGATATCACATCTCATGCTATAGATAGGCTCTTAGGTTTGGAAAGGGAAGGAGTTGGATATCACATTTCATGTTAGAGGAAGGATCTCAGGTTTGGTATTAGAAGCATTGAGATATCACATCTCATGCTATAGGAAGGGTCTCAGGATTGGAATGGGAAGTAGTTGGATATCACATCTCATGCTATAGGAAGTGTCTCAGGATTGGAATGGGAAGGAGTTGGATATCACATCTCATGATAAAGGAAGGGTCTAAGGTTTGGAAGGGGAAGGATTTGGATATCACATCTCATGTTATATTACGGGTCTCAGGTTTGGTATTAGAAGCATTGAGATATCAAGTCTCAGAGTATAGGAAGGGTCTCAGAATTGGAATGGGAAGGAGTTGGATATCACATCTCAAGCTATAGGAAGGGTCTCAGGATTGGAATGGGAAGGACTTGGATATCACATCTCATGCTATAGGAAGGCTCTCAGGTTTGGAAGGGGAAAGAGTTGGATATCACATTTCATGTTAGAGGTAGGATCTCAGGTTTGGTATTAGAGGCATTGAGATATCACATCTCATGCTATCGGAAGGATCTCAGGTTTGGTATTAGAAGCATTGAGATATCACATCTCATGCTATCAGAAGGGTCTCAGGAATGGAATGGGAAGGAGTTGGATATCACATCTCATGCTATAGGAAGGGTCTCAGGATTGGAATGGGAAGGACTTGGATATCACATCTCATGTTATAGGAAGGATCTCAGGTTTGGTATTAGAACCATTGAGATATCACATCTCATGCTATCGGAAGGATCTCAGGTTTGGTATTAGAAGCATTGAGATATCACATCTCATGCTATCAGAAGGGTCTCAGGATTGGAATGGGAAGGATTTGGATATCACATCTCATGTTATCGGAAGGATCTCACGTTTGGTATTAGAAGTATTGAGATATCATATCTCATGCTATAGGAAGGGTCTCAGGATTGGAATGGGAAGGACTTAGATATCACATATCATGCTATAGGGAGGGTCTCAGTTTTGATATTAGAAGCATTGAGATATCACATCTCATGCTATCGGAAGTGTCTCAGGATTGGAATGGGAAGGAGCTGGATATCACATCTCATGCTAAAGGGAGGGTCTCAGGTTTGGAAGGGGAAGGATTTGGATATCACATCTCATGTTATCGGAAGGATCTCACGTTTGGTATTA
The DNA here is from genome assembly GCF_040938575.1 of Ambystoma mexicanum. Classification (NCBI taxonomy): domain Eukaryota; kingdom Metazoa; phylum Chordata; class Amphibia; order Caudata; family Ambystomatidae; genus Ambystoma; species Ambystoma mexicanum. The sequence continues at coordinate 16,446,110 of NW_027182444.1, forward strand.
GAAGTATTGAGATATCATATCTCATGCTATAGGAAGGGTCTCAGGATTGGAATGGGAAGGACTTAGATATCACATATCATGCTATAGGGAGGGTCTCAGTTTTGATATTAGAAGCATTGAGATATCACATCTCATGCTATCGGAAGTGTCTCAGGATTGGAATGGGAAGGAGCTGGATATCACATCTCATGCTAAAGGAAGGGTCTCAGGTTTGGAACGGGAAGGATTTGGATATCACATCTCATGTTATAGGAAGGGTCTCAGGTTTGGTATAAGCATTGAGATATCACATCTCTGCTATCGGAAGTGTCTCAGGATTGGAATGGGAAGGAGTTGGATATCCCATCTCATGTTATAGGACGGGTCTCAGGTTTGTTATTAGAATCATTGAGATATCATATTGCATGCTGTAGGAAGGGTCTAAGGGTTGGAATGGGAAGGACTTGGATATCACATCTCATGCTATAGATAGGCTCTTAGGTTTGGAAAGGGAAGGAGTTGGATATCACATTTCATGTTAGAGGAAGGATCTCAGGTTTGGTATTAGAAGCATTGAGATATCACATCTCATGCTATAGGAAGGGTCTCAGGATTGGAATGGGAAGGAGTTGGATATCACATCTCATGCTAAAGGGAGGGTCTCAGGTTTGGAAGGGGAAGGATTTGGATATCACATCTCATGTTATAGGAAGGATCTCAGGTTTGGTATTAGAACCATTGAGATATCACATCTCATGCTATCGGAAGGATCTCAGGTTTGGTATTAGAAGCATTGAGATATCACATCTCATGCTATCAGAAGGGTCTCAGGATTGGAATGGGAAGGAGTTGGATATCACATCTCATGCTAAAGGGAGGGTCTCAGGTTTGGAAGGGGAAGGATTTGGATATCACATCTCATGTTATCGGAAGGATCTCACGTTTGGTATTAGAAGTATTGAGATATCATATCTCATGCTATAGGAAGGGTCTCAGGATTGGAATGGGAAGGACTTAGATATCACATATCATGCTATAGGGAGGGTCTCAGTTTTGATATTAGAAGCATTGAGATATCACATCTCATGCTATCGGAAGTGTCTCAGGATTGGAATGGGAAGGAGCTGGATATCACATCTCATGCTAAAGGAAGGGTCTCAGGTTTGGAACGGGAAGGATTTGGATATCACATCTCATGTTATAGGAAGGGTCTCAGGTTTGGTATAAGCATTGAGATATCACATCTCTGCTATCGGAAGTGTCTCAGGATTGGAATGGGAAGGAGTTGGATATCCCATCTCATGTTATAGGACGGGTCTCAGGTTTGTTATTAGAATCATTGAGATATCATATTGCATGCTGTAGGAAGGGTCTAAGGGTTGGAATGGGAAGGACTTGGATATCACATCTCATGCTATAGATAGGCTCTTAGGTTTGGAAAGGGAAGGAGTTGGATATCACATTTCATGTTAGAGGAAGGATCTCAGGTTTGGTATTAGAAGCATTGAGATATCACATCTCATGCTATAGGAAGGGTCTCAGGATTGGAATGGGAAGTAGTTGGATATCACATCTCATGCTATAGGAAGTGTCTCAGGTTTGGTATAAGCATTGAGATATCACATCTCATGCTATAGGACGGGTCTCAGGATTGGATTGGGAAGGAGTTGGATATCCCTTCTCATGCTATAGGAAGGGTCTCAGGATTTGAATGGCAAGGAGTTGGATATCACATCTCATGCCATAGGAAGGGTCTCAGGTTTGGTATAAGCATTGAGATATCACATCTCTGCTATCGGAAGGGTCTCAGGATTGGAATGGGAAGGAGTTGGATATTCCCATCTCATGTCATAGGGAGGGTCTCAGGTTTGGTATTAGAAGCATTGAGATATCACATCTCATGCTATAGGAAGGGTCTCAGGATTGGAATGGGAAGGACTTGGATATCACATCTCATGCTATAGGGAGGGTCTCAAGTTTGATATTAGAAGCTTTGAGATATCACATCTCATGATATCGGAAGGGTCTCAGGATTGGAATGGGAAGGAGTTGGATATCACATCTCATGATAAAGGAAGGGTCTAAGGTTTGGAAGGGGAAGGATTTGGATATCACATCTCATGTTATATTACGGGTCTCAGGTTTGGTATTAGAATCATTGAGATATCAAGTCTCAGAGTATAGGAAGGGTCTCAGAATTGGAATGGGAAGGAGTTGGATATCACATTTCAAGCTATAGGAAGGGTCTCAGGATTGGAATGGGAAGGACTTGGATATCACATCTCATGCTATAGGAAGGCTCTCAGGTTTGGAAGGGGAAAGAGTTGGATATCACATTTCATGTTAGAGGTAGGATCTCAGGTTTGGTATTAGAGGCATTGAGATATCACATCTCATGCTATCGGAAGGATCTCAGGTTTGGTATTAGAAGCATTGAGATATCACATCTCATGCTATCAGAAGGGTCTCAGGAATGGAATGGGAAGGAGTTGGATATCACATCTCATGCTAAAGGGAGGGTCTCAGGTTTGGAAGGGGAAGGATTTGGATATCACATCTCATGTTATAGGAAGGATCTCAGGTTTGGTATTAGAACCATTGAGATATCACATCTCATGCTATCGGAAGGATCTCAGGTTTGGTATTAGAAGCATTGAGATATCACATCTCATGCTATCAGAAGGGTCTCAGGATTGGAATGGGAAGGAGTTGGATATCACATCTCATGCTAAAGGGAGGGTCTCAGGTTTGGAAGGGGAAGGATTTGGATATCACATCTCATGTTATCGGAAGGATCTCACGTTTGGTATTAGAAGTATTGAGATATCATATCTCATGCTATAGGAAGGGTCTCAGGATTGGAATGGGAAGGACTTAGATATCACATATCATGCTATAGGGAGGGTCTCAGTTTTGATATTAGAAGCATTGAGATATCACATCTCATGCTGTCGGAAGTGTCTCAGGATTGGAATGGGAAGGAGCTGGATATCACATCTCATGCTAAAGGAAGGGTCTCAGGTTTGGAACGGGAAGGATTTGGATATCACATCTCATGTTATAGGAAGGGTCTCAGGTTTGGTATAAGCATTGAGATATCACATCTCTGCTATCGGAAGTGTCTCAGGATTGGAATGGGAAGGAGTTGGATATCCCATCTCATGTTATAGGACGGGTCTCAGGTTTGTTATTAGAATCATTGAGATATCATATTGCATGCTGTAGGAAGGGTCTAAGGGTTGGAATGGGAAGGACTTGGATATCACATCTCATGCTATAGATAGGCTCTTAGGTTTGGAAAGGGAAGGAGTTGGATATCACATTTCATGTTAGAGGAAGGATCTCAGGTTTGGTATTAGAAGCATTGAGATATCACATCTCATGCTATAGGAAGGGTCTCAGGATTGGAATGGGAAGTAGTTGGATATCACATCTCATGCTATAGGAAGTGTCTCAGGTTTGGTATAAGCATTGAGATATCACATCTCATGCTATAGGACGGGTCTCAGGATTGGAATGGAAGGAGTTGGATATCACATCTCATGTTATAGGAAGGATCTCAGGTTTGCTATTAGAAGCATTGAGACATCACATCTCATGCTATAGGAAGGGTCTCAGGGTTGGAATGGGAAGGAGTTGGATATCACATCTCATCCAATAGGAAGGGTCTCAGGTTTGGAATGGGAAGGAATTGGATATCACATCTCATGTTATAGGAAGGATCTCAGGTTTGGTATTAGAAGCATTGAGATATCACATCTCATGCTATAGGAAGGGTCTCAGGATTGGAATGTGAAGGATTTGGAGATCACATCTCATGCTAAAGGAAGGGTCTCAGGTTTGGTAGAAGCATTGAGATATCACGTCTCTGCTATCGGAAGGGTCTCAGGATTGGATTGGGAAGGAGTTGGATATCCCTTCTCATGCTATAGGAAGGGTCTCAGGATTTGAATGGCAAGGAGTTGGATATCACATCTCATGCCATAGGAAGGGTCTCAGGTTTGGTATAAGCATTGAGATATCACATCTCTGCTATCGGAAGGGTCTCAGGATTGGATTGGGAAGGAGTTGGATATCCCTTCTCATGCTATAGGAAGTGTCTCAGGTTGGAATGGGAAGGAGTTGGATATCACATCTCATGTTATAGGAAGGGTCTCAGGATTGGAATGGGAAGGATTTGGATATCACATCTCTTGCTATAGGAAGGGTCTCAGGATTGGAATGGGTAGGAGTTGGATATTACTTTCTTGCTATAGGAAGGGTCTCATGTTTGGAATGGGAAGGATTTGGATATCACATATGCTATAGTTAGTGTCTCAGGTTTGGAACGGGAAGGAGTTGGATATCACATCTCATGTTATAGGAAGGGTCTCAGGTTTGGTATAAGCATTGAGATATCACATCTCTGCTATCGGAAGCGGCTCAGGATTGGAATGGGAAGGAGTTGGATATCCCATCTCATGTTATAGTAAGAGTCTCTGGTTTGGTATTAGAATCATTGAGATATCACATCGCATGCTGTAGGAAGGGTCTAAGGATTGGAATGGGATGGACTTGGATATCACATCTCATGCTATAGGAAGGGTCTCAGATTTGGTATAAGCATTGAGATATCACATTTCATGCTAAAGGAAGGGTCTCAGGATTGTAGGCTCTCAGGTTTGGTATAAGCATTGAGATATCACATCTCATGCAATAGGAAGGGTCTCAGGATTGGAATGGGAAGGATTTGGATATCACATCTCATGCTATAGGAAGGATCTCAGATTTGGTATAAGCATTGAGATATCACATCTCATGCTAAAGGAAGGGTCTCAGGATTTGAATGGGAAGGAGTTGTATATGACATCTCAGGCCATAGGAAGGGTCTCAGGTTTGGTATAAGCATTGAGATATCACATCTCTGCTATCGGAAGGGTCTCAGGATTGGAATGGGAAGGAGTTGGATATCCCATCTCATGTTATAGGAAGGGTCTCAGGTTTGGTATTAGAAGTATAGAGATATCACATCTCATGCTATAGGAAGGGTCTCAGGATTGGAATGGGAAGGACTTGGATGTCACATCTCATGCTATAGGGATGGTCTCAAGTTTGATATTAGAAGCATTGAGATAACAAATCTCATGATATTGGAAGGGTCTCAGGATTGGAATGGGAACGAGTTGGATACCACATCTCATGATAAAGGAAGGGTCTAAGGTTTGGAAGGGGAAGGATTTGGATATCACATCTCATGTTATAGGACGGGTCTCAGGTTTGGTATTAGAAGCATTGGGACATCACATCTCATGCTATCGGAAGGGTATCAGTATTGGATTTGGAAGAAGTTGGATATCCCATCTCATGCTATAGGAAGGGTCTCAGGTTGGAATGGGAAGGAGTTGGATATCACATTTCATGTTATAGGAAGGGTCTCAGGATTGGAATGGGAAGGACTTGGATATCATATCTCATGCTATAGGACGGGTCTCAGGTTTGTTATTAGAATCATTGAGATATCATATTGCATGCTGTAGGAAGGGTCTAAGGTTTGGAAAGGGAAGGAGTTGGATATCACATTTCATGTTAGAGGAAGGATCTCAGGTTTGGTATTAGAAGCATTGAGATATCACATTCATGCTATAGGAAGGGTCTCAGGATTGGAATGGGAAGTAGTTGGATATCACATCTCATGCTATAGGAAGGGTCTCAGGTTTGGTATAAGCATTGAGATATCACATCTCATGCTATAGGACGGGTCTCAGGATTGGAATGGAAGGAGTTGGATATCACATCTCATGTTATAGGAAGGATCTCAGGTTTGGTATTAGAAGCATTGTGACATCACATCTCATGCTATAGGAAGGGTCTCAGGGTTGGAATGGGAATGAGTTGGATATCGCATCTCATCCAATAGGAAGGGTCTCAGGTTTGGAATGGGAAGGAATTGGATATCACATCTCATGTTATAGGAAGGATCTCAGGTTTGGTATTAGAAGCATTGAGATATCACATCTCATGCTATAGGAAGGGTCTCAGGATTGGAATGTGAAGGATTTGGATATCACATCTCATGCTAAAGGAAGGGTCTCAGGTTTGGTAGAAGCATTGAGATATCAGATCTCTGCTATCGGAAGGGTCTCAGGATTGGATTGGGAAGGAGTTGGATATCCCTTCTCATGCTATAGGAAGGGTCTCAGGATTTGAATGGGAAGGAGTTGGATATCACATCTCATGTTATAGGAAGGGTCTCAGGATTGGAATGGGAAGGATTTGGATATTACTTTCTTGCTATAGGAAGGGTCTCATGTTTGGAATGGGAAGGAGTTGGATATCACATATGCTATAGTTAGTGTCTCAGGTTTGGAACGGGAAGGAGTTGGATATCACATCTCATGTTATAGGAAGGGTCTCATGTTTGGTATAAGCATTGAGATATCACATCTCTGCTATCGGAAGCGGCTCAGGATTGGAATGGGAAGGAGTTGGATATCCCATCTCATGTTATAGTAAGAGTCTCTGGTTTGGTATTAGAATCATTGAGATATCACATCGCATGCTGTAGGAAGGGTCTCAGGATTGGAATGGGAAGGAGTTGTATATGACATCTCAGGCCATAGGAAGGGTCTCATGTTTGGTATAAGCATTGAGATATCACATCTCTGCTATCGGAAGGGTCTCAGGATTGGAATGGGAAGGAGTTGGATATCCCATCTCATGTTATAGGAAGGGTCTCAGGTTTGGTATTAGAAGCATAGAGATATCACATCTCATGCTATAGGAAGGGTCTCAGGATTGGAATGGGAAGGACTTGGATGTCACATCTCATGCTATAGGGAGGGTCTCAAGTTTGATATTAGAAGCATTGAGATAACAAATCTCATGATATCGGAAGGGTCTCAGGATTGGAATGGGAAGGAGTTGGATACCACATCTCATGATAAAGGAAGGGTCTAAGGTTTGGAAGGGGAAGGATTTGGATATCACATCTCATGTTATAGGACGGGTCTCAGGTTTGGTATTAGAAGCATTGAGATATCAAGTCTCATGGTATAAGAAGGGTCTCAGAATTGGAATGGTAAGGAGTTGGATATCACACCTCAAGCTATAGGAAGGGTCTCAGGATTGGAATGGGAAGGAGTTTGATATCACATCTCATGCCATAGTATGGGTCTCAGGTTTGGTAGAAGCATTGGGATATCACATCTCATGCTATCGGAAGGGTATCAGTATTGGATTTGGAAGAAGTTGGATATCCCATCTCATGCTATAGGAAGGGTCTCAGGTTGGAATGGGAAGGAGTTGGATATCACATTTCATGTTATAGGAAGGGTCTCAGGATTGGAATGAGAAGGACTTGGATATCATATCTCATGCTATAGGACAGGTCTCAGGTTTGTTATTAGAATCATTGAGATATCATATTGCATGCTGTAGGAAGGGTCTAAGGATTGGAACGGGAAGGACTTGGATATCACATCTCATGCTATAGATAGGCTCTTAGGTTTGGAAAGGGAAGGAGTTGGATATCACATTTCATGTTAGAGGAAGGATCTCAGGTTTGGTATTAGAAGCATTGAGATATCACATCTCATGCTATAGGAAGGGTCTCAGGATTGGAATGGGAAGTAGTTGGATATCACATCTCATGCTATAGGAATGGTCTCAGGTTTGGTATAAGCATTGAGATATCACATCTCATGCTATAGGACGGGTCTCAGGATTGGAATGGAAGGAGTTGGATATCACATCTCATGTTATAGGAAGGATCTCAGGTTTGGTATTAGAAGCATTGAGACATCACATCTCATGCTATAGGAAGGGTCTCAGGGTTGGAATGGGAAGGAGTTGGATATCACATCTCATCCAATAGGAAGGGTCTCAGGTTTGGAATGGGAAGGAATTGGATATCACATCTCATGTTATAGGAAGGAGCTCAGGTTTGGTATTAGAAGCATTGAGATATCACATCTCATGCTATAGGAAGGGTCTCAGGATTGGAATGTGAAGGATTTGGATATCACATCTCATGCTAAAGGAAGGGTCTCAGGATTGGTAGAAGCATTGAGATATCACGTCTCTGCTATCAGAGGGGTCTCAGGATTGGATTGGGAAGGAGTTGGATATCCCTTCTCATGCTATAGGAAGGGTCTCAGGATTTGAATGGCAAGGAGTTGGATATCACATCTCATGCCATAGGAAGGGTCTCAGGTTTGGTATAAGCATTGAGATATCATATCTCTGCTATCGGAAGGGTCTCAGGATTGGAATGGGAAGGAGTTGGATATTCCCATCTCATGTTATAGGAAGGGTCTCAGGTTTGGTATTAGAAGCATTGAGATATCACATCTCATGCTATAGGAAGGGTCTCAGGATTGGAATGGGAAGGATTTGGATATCACATCTCATGCTATAGGGAGGGTCTCAAGTTTGATATTAGAAGCTTTGAGATATCACATCTCATGATATCGGAAGGGTCTCAGGATTGGAATGGGAAGGAGTTGGATATCACATCTCATGATAAAGGAAGGGTCTAAGGTTTGGAAGGGGAAGGATTTGGATATCACATCTCATGTTATATTACGGGTCTCAGGTTTGGTATTAGAAGCATTGAGATATCAAGTCTCAGAGTATAGGAAGGGTCTCAGAATTGGAATGGGAAGGAGTTGGATATCACATCTCAAGCTATAGGAAGGGTCTCAGGATTGGAATGGGAAGGACTTGGATATCACATCTCATGTTATAGGAAGGATCTCAGGTTTGGTATTAGAACCATTGAGATATCACATCTCATGCTATCGGAAGGATCTCAGGTTTGGTATTAGAAGCATTGAGATATCACATCTCATGCTATCAGAAGGGTCTCAGGATTGGAATGGGAAGGAGTTGGATATCACATCTCATGCTAAAGGGAGGGTCTCAGGTTTGGAAGGGGAAGGATTTGGATATCACATCTCATGTTATCGGAAGGATCTCACGTTATGTATTAGAAGTATTGAGATATCATATCTCATGCTATAGGAAGGGTCTCAGGATTGGAATGGGAAGGACTTAGATATCACATATCATGCTATAGGGAGGGTCTCAGTTTTGATATTAGAAGCATTGAGATATCACATCTCATGCTATCGGAAGTGTCTCAGGATTGGAATGGGAAGGAGCTGGATATCACATCTCATGCTAAAGGAAGGGTCTCAGGTTTGGAACGGGAAGGATTTGGATATCACATCTCATGTTATAGGAAGGGTCTCAGGTTTGGTATAAGCATTGAGATATCACATCTCTGCTATCGGAAGTGTCTCAGGATTGGAATGGGAAGGAGTTGGATATCCCATCTCATGTTATAGGACGGGTCTCAGGTTTTTTATTAGAATCATTGAGATATCATATTGCATGCTGTAGGAAGGGTCTAAGGATTGGAATGCGAAGGACTTGGATATCACATCTCATGCTATAGATAGGCTCTCAGGTTTGGAAAGTGAAGGAGTTGGATATCACATTTCATGTTAGAGGAAGGATCTCAGGTTTGGTATTAGAGGCATTGAGATATCACATCTCAGGCTATAGGAAGGGTCTCAGGATTGGAATGGGAAGGAGTTGGATATCACATCTCATGCTATAGGAAGGGTCTCAGGTTTGGTATAAGCATTGAGATATCACATCTCATGCTATAGGAAGGGTCTCAGGATTGGAATGGAAGGAGTTGGATATCACATCTCATGTTATAGGAAGGATCTCAGGTTTGGTATTAGAAGCATTGAGACATCACATCTCATGCTATAGGAAGGGTCTCAGGATTGGAATGGGAAGGAGTTGGATATCAAATCTCATGCTATAGGAAGGGTCTCAGGATTGGAATGGGAAGGAGTTGAATATGACATCTCATGCCGTAGGAAGGGTCTCAGGTTTGGTATAAACATTGAGATATCACATCTCTGCTATCAAAAGGGTCTCAGGATTGGAATTGGAAGGAGTTGGATATCCCATCTCATGTTATAGGAAGTCTCAGGTTTGGTATTAGAAGCATTGAGATATCACATCTCATGCTATAGGAAGTGTCTCAGGATTGGAATGGGAAGGACTTGGATATCACATCTCATGCTATAGGTAGGGTCTCAAGTTTGACATTAGAAGCATTGAGATATCACATCTCATGCTATAGGAAGGGTCTGAGGATTGGAATGGGAAGGAGTTGGATATCACATCTCATGTTATAGGAAGGATCTCAGGTGTGGTATAAGCATTGAGATATCACATCTCTGCTATCGGAAGGGTCTCAAGATTGGAATGGGAAGGAGTTGGATATTCCCATCTCATGTTATAGGAAGGGTCTCAGGTTTGGTATTAGAAGCATTGAGATATCACATCTCATGCTATAGGAAGGGTCTCAGGATTGGAATGGGAAGGACTTGGATATCACATCTCATGCTATAGGGAGGGTCTCAAGTTTGATATTAGAAGCTTTGAGATATCACATCTCATGATATCGGAAGGGTCTCAGGATTGGAATGGGAAGGAGTTGGATATCACATCTCATGATAAAGGAAGGGTCTAAGGTTTGGAAGGGGAAGGATTTGGATATCACATCTCATGTTATATTACGGGTCTCAGGTTTGGTATTAGAAGCATTGAGATATCAAGTCTCATAGTATAGGAAGGGTCTCAGAATTGGAATGGGAAGGAGTTGGATATCCCATCTCATGTTATAGGAAGAGTCTCTGGTTTGGTATTAGAATCATTGAGATATCACATCGCATGCTGTAGGAAGGGTCTAAGGATTGGAATGGGATGGACTTGGATATCACATCTCATGCTATAGGAAGGCTCTCAGGTTTGGTATAAGCATTGAGATATCACATCTCATGCTATAGGAAGGGTTTCAGAATTGGAATGGGAAGGAGTTGGATATCACATCTCAAGCTGTAGGAAGGGTCTCAGTATTGGAATGGGAAGGACTTGGATATCACATCTCATGCTATAGGAAGGCTCTCAGGTTTGGAAGGGGAAAGAGTTGGATATCTCATTTCATGTTAGAGGTAGGATCTCAGGTTTGGTATTAGAGGCATTGAGATATCACATCTCTTGCTATCAGAAGGGTCTCAGGAATGGAATGGGAAGGAGTTAGATATCACATCTCATGCTTAAGGGAGGGTCTCAGGTTTGGAAGGGGAAGGATTTGGATATCACATCTCATGTTATAGGAAGGATCTCAGGTTTGGTATTAGAAGCATTGAGATATCACATCTCATGCTATCGGAAGGATCTCAGGTTTGGTATTAGAAGCATTGAGATATCACATCTCATGCTATCAGAAGAGTCTCAGGATTGAAATAGGAAGGAGTTGGATATCACATTTCATGCTAAAGGTAGGGTCTCAGGTTTGGAAGGGGAAGGATTTGGATATCACATCTCATGTTATCGGAAGGATCTCACGTTTGGTATTAGAAGTTTTGAGATATCATATCTCATGCTATAGGAAGGGTCTCAGGATTGGAATGGGAAGGAGTTGGATATCACATCTCATGCTATAGGGAGGGTCTCAGGATTGGAATGGGAAGGACTTAGATATCACATATCATGCTATAGGGAGGGTCTCAGTTTTGATATTAGAAGCATTGAGATATCACATCTCATGCTATCGGAAGTGTCTCAGGATTGGAATGGGAAGGAGCTGGATATCACATCTCATGCTAAATGAAGGGTCTCAGGTTTGGAACGGGAAGGATTTGGATATCACATCTCATGTGATAGGAAGGGTCTCAGGTTTGGTATAAGCATTGAGATATCACATCTCTGCTATCGGAAGTGTCTCAGGATTGGAATGGGAAGGAGTTGGATATCCCATCTCATGTTATAGGACGGGTCTCAGGTTTGTTATTAGAATCATTGAGATATCATATTGCATGCTGTAGGAAGGGTCTAAGGGTTGGAATGTGAAGGACTTGGATATCACATCTCATGCTATAGATAGGCTCTTAGGTTTGGAAAGGGAAGGAGTTGGATATCACATTTCATGTTAGAGGAAGGATCTCAGGTTTGGTATTAGAAGCATTGAGATATCACATCTCATGCTATAGGAAGGGTCTCAGGATTGGAATGGGAAGCAGTTGGATATCACATCTCATGCTATAGGAAGGGTCTCAGGTTTGGTATAAGCATTGAGATATCACATCTCATGCTATAGGACGGGTCTCAGGATTGGAATGGAAGGAGTTGGATATCACATCTCATGTTATAGGAAGGATCTCAGGTTTGGTATTAGACGCATTGAGACATCACATCTCATGCTATAGGAAGGGTCTCAGGGTTGGAATGGGAAGGAGTTGGATATCACATCTCATCCAATAGGAAGGGTCTCAGGTTTGGAATGGGAAGGAATTGGATATCACATCTCATGTTATAGGAAGGATCTCAGGTTTGGTATTAGAAGCATTGAGATATCACATCTCATGCTATAGGAAGGGTCTCAGGATTGGAATGTGAAGGATTTGGATATCACATCTCATGCTAAAGCAAGGGTCTCAGGTTTGGTAGAAGCATTGAGATATCACGTCGCTGCTATCGGAAGGGTCTCAGGATTGGATTGGGAAGGAGTTGGATATCCCTTCTCATGCTATAGGAAGGGTCTCAGGATTTGAATGGCAAGGAGTTGGATATCACATCTCATGCCATAGGAAGGGTCTCAGGTTTGGTATAAGCATTGAGATATCACATCTCTGCTATCGGAAGGGTCTCAGGATTGGATTGGGAAGGAGTTGGATATCCCTTCTCATGCTTTAGGAAGTGTCTCAGGTTGGAATGGGAAGGAGTTGGATATCACATCTCATGTTATAGGAAGGGTCTCAGGATTGGAATGGGAAGGATTTGGATATCACATCTCTTGCTATAGGAAGGGTCTCAGGATTGGAATGGGTAGGAGTTGGATATTACTTTCTTGCTATAGGAAGGGTCTCATGTTTGGAATGGGAAGGAGTTGGATATCACATATGCTATAGTTAGTGTCTCAGGTTTGGAACGTGAAGGAGTTGGATATCACATCTCATGTTATAGGAAGGGTCTCAGGTTTGGTATAAGCATTGAGATATCACATCTCTGCTATCGGAAGCGGCTCAGGATTGGAATGGGAAGGAGTTGGATATCCCATCTCATGTTATAGGAAGAGTCTCTGGTTTGGTATTAGAATCATTGAGATATCACATCGCATGCTGTAGGAAGGGTCTAAGGATTGGAATGGGATGGACTTGGATATCACATCTCATGTTATAGGTAGGCTCTCAGGTTTGGTATAAGCATTGAGATATCACATCTCATGCTATAGGGAGGGTCTCAGGATTGGAATGGGAAGGAATTGGATATCACATCTCATGCTATAGGAAGGGTCTCAGATTTGGTATAAGCATTGAGATATCACATCTCATGCTAAAGGAAGGGTCTCAGGATTGGAATGGGAAGGAGTTGTATATGACATCTCAGGCCATGACATCTCAGGGCATAGGAAGGTTCTCAGGTTTGGTATAAGCATTGAGATATCATATTGCATGCTGTAGGAAGGGTCTAAGGATTGGAATGGGAAGGACCTGGATATCACATCTCATGCTATAGAACGGCTCTCAGGTTTGGAAAGGGAAGGAGTTGGATATCACATCTCATGTTATAGGATGGATCTCAGGTTTGGTATTAGAAGTATTGAGATATCACATCTCATGTTATCGGAAGGATCTCAGGTTTGGTATTAGAAGTATTGAGATATCACATCTCATGCTATAGGAAGGGTCTCAGGATTGGAATGGGAAGGAGTTGGATATCACATATCATGCTAAAGGAAGGGTCTCAGGTTTGGTAGAAGCATTGAGATATCACATCTCATGCTATAGGAAGGGTCTCAGGATTGGAATGGGAAGGACTTAGATATCACATATCATGCTATAGGGAGGGTCTCAGTTTTGATATTAGAAGCATTGAGATATCACATCTCATGCTATCGGAAGTGTCTCAGGATTGGAATGGGAAGGAGCTGGATATCACATCTCATGCTAAAGGAAGGGTCTCAGGATTGGAATGGGAAGGAGTTGAATATGACATCTCATGCCGTAGGAAGGGTCTCAGGTTTGGTATAAACATTGAGATATCACATCTCTGCTATCAAAAGGGTCTCAGGATTGGAATGGGAAGGAGTTGGATATCCCATCTCATGTTATAGGAAGAGTCTCAGGTTTGGTATAAACATTGAGATATCACATCTCTGCTATCGGAAGTGTCTCAGGATTGGAATGGGAAGGAGTTGGATATCCCATCTCATGTTATAGGACGGGTCTCAGGTTTGTTATTGGAATCATTGAGATATCATATTGCATGCTGTAGGAAGGGTCTAAGGGTTGGAATGTGAAGGACTTGGATATCACATCTCATGCTATAGATAGGCTCTTAGGTTTGGAAAGGGAAGGAGTTGGATCTCACATTTCATGTTAGAGGAAGGATCTCAGGTTTGGTATTAGAAGCATTGAGATATCACATCTCATGCTATAGGAAGGGTCTCAGGATTGGAATGGAAGGAGTTGGATATCACATCTCATGTTATAGGAAGGATCTCAGGTTTGGTATTAGAAGCATTGAGACATCACATCTCATGCTATAGGAAGGGTCTCAGGATTGGAATGGGAAGGAGTTGGATATCAAATCTCATGCTATAGGAAGGGTCTCAGGATTGGAATGGGAAGGAGTTGAATATGACATCTCATGCCGTAGGAAGGGTCTCAGGTTTGTTATAAACATTGAGATATCACATCTCTGCTATCAAAAGGGTCTCAGGATTGGAATGGGAAGGAGTTGGATATCCCATCTCATGTTATAGGAAGAGTCTCAAGTTTGGTATTAGAAGCATTGAGATATCAAATCTCATGCTATAGGAAGTGTCTTAGGATTGGAATGGGAAGGACTTGGATATCACATCTCATGCTATAGGTAGGGTCTCAAGTTTGACATTAGAAGCATTGAGATATCACATCTCATGCTATAGGAAGGGTCTGAGGATTGGAATGGGAAGGAGTTGGATATCACATCTCCTGCTATGGGAAGGGTCTCAGGTTTGGTATAAGCAGTGAGATATCACATCTCATGCTATAAGAAGTGTCTCAGGATTGGAATGGGAAGGAGTTGGATATCACATCTCATGTTATAGGAAGGAGCTCAGGTTTGGTATAAGCATTGAGATATCACATCTCTGCTATCGGAAGGGTCTCACGATTGGAATGGGAAGGAGTTGGATATTCCCATCTCATGTTATAGGAAGGGTCTCAGGTTTGGTATTAGAAGCATTGAGATATCACATCTCATGCTATAGGAAGGGTCTCAGGATTGGAATGGGAAGGACTTGGATATCACATCTCATGCTATAGGGAGGGTCTCAAGTTTGATATTAGAAGCTTTGAGATAACACATCTCATGATATCGGAAGGGTCTCAGGATTGGAATGGGAAGGAGTTGGATATCACATCTCATGATAAAGGAAGGGTCTAAGGTTTGGAAGGGGAAGGATTTGGATATCACATCTCATGTTATATTACGGGTCTCAGGTTTGGTATTAGAAGCATTGAGATATCAAGTCTCATAGTATAGGAAGGGTCTCAGAATTGGAATGGGAAGGAGTTGGATATCCCATCTCATGTTATAGGAAGAGTCTCTGGTTTGGTATTAGAATCATTGAGATATCACATCGCATGCTGTAGGAAGGGTCTAAGGATTGGAATGGGATGGACTTGGATATCACATCTCATGCTATAGGTAGGCTCTCAGGTTTGGTATAAGCATTGAGATATCACATCTCATGCTATAGGAAGGGTCTCAGAATTGGAATGGGAAGGAGTTGGATATCACATCTCAAGCTATAGGAAGGGTCTCAGTATTGGAATGGGAAGGACTTGGATATCACATCTCATGCTATAGGAAGGCTCTCAGGTTTGGAAGGGGAAAGAGTTGGATATCTCATTTCATGTTAGAGGTAGGATCTCAGGTTTGGTATTATCTTCTTTTACCATGCTTACTGTTTGCCTACCGAGAGGTACCACAGGAGGGTGTTGGCTTCAGCCCCTTCAAACTTCTGTTTGGTCATCCTGTACGGGGACCCTTAGCCATAGTCAAAGAGGGATGGGAGATGCCCACTCCCCCTGTTACTACCAACGTAGTTGATTATGTGCTAGGGCTCAGAAAACGGATGGTACTTCTGATGGGCTTGGCTAGTGATAAATTGAAGGCAGTACAAGCGCTGGTGAAACATTGGTACGACCAGAAAGCTTCCCTCATCAACTTTACACCTGGTCAGCAAGTCCTGATCATGAATCCCATAAGGCCTTGAGCTTTACAGGACAAATGGTCAGGCCCTTACACAGTGGTGGAGCCCCTGGGTGAGGTTAACTATTTAGTGGACCTTGGAAGGCCTGGACAGGCTCCAAAAGTGTTTTACGTGAATAGGCTGAAGGCTTTCGTCCCAAGAGTCAAAATCGCAGCACTGTTACTGGCTTCAGATGTTGAGGAAGAGGAGTCTGAACCTCTCCCCGACCTGTTCCAAAGCGGTCCTTCAGATAGCTCCTTTGAGGGTGTCCGAGTGGCCCCTCACCTGACTTCTGATCAGCAGGCTGAGGTGAAAAGTTTGCTTAGGCAGTTTTCCCCCCTGTTTTCACAGTCGCCTGGTTTGACACCTTGGTGCAAACATAACATAGACACAGGAGACAGTGTACCTACCAAAAGTAGGGGATACAGGATGTCAGACAAAGTACGGTCTTATATTAAGACCGAGGTCAACAAGATGTTAGACCTTGGGGTGATTGAACCCTCTAGTAGTCCTTGGTCCAGCCCTGTGGTTTTCGTTCCAAAGGCAGGCACTTCTGAATTGAGGTTCTGTGTGGATTACAGGGCTCTGAATGCTGTCACCAAGACAGATGCACACCCCTTGCCTCAAACAGATGAGCTGGTGGATACTTTGGGTGCCTCCAAGTACCTCAGCACGTTTGACCTCACTGCTGGCTATTGGCAAATAGCTTTAGCAGAACATGCCAAGGAGAAGACAGCGTTTTCTACTCCAGACGGCCTTTACCAATTCCGGGTAATGCCGTTCGGGTTGAAGAATGCACCTGCCACTTTCCAGAGGCTTGTGCATCATGTTTTGAATGGGTTGGACGAATTCTGTCTTGCATATCTGGACGATATAGCAGTTTTCAGTGCCACCTGACCATGTGAAACACCTCGGGATTGTGCTCCAGGCTCTTCAGAAAGCACACTTGACCATAAAGGCTAGTAAACGCCAGATTGGACAAGGCTCAGTGTTTTACCTTGGACATGAAGTAGGTGGAGGGAGGATACAGCCTCTACCCAGTAAAGTACAAGCAGTACAAGACTGGCCTACCCCCACTACACAAACCCACGTGAGAGCCTTCTTAGGACTCACGGGGTATTACCGCAATTTTGTGGCAGACTATGGCACCATAGCTGCCCCTCTGACTGCCCTCACAACTCTGAAGAAACCCAAGAAGGTAACTTGGACCGACGAGTGTGAGAAGGCCTTCAATGGCTTAAAAGACTCCTTGTGCCAGGCCCCTGTCCTCAGGGCCCCTGATTATCAAAGACCTTTTATCGTGCAGACGGACGCCTCTGACACTGGGATAGGAGCTGTACTATCGCAAGTAGATGAGAAGGGTAAGGAACACCCTATTGGTTTTATTAGTCGCCAGTTTAAGGACAGAGAGCTCAGATGGTCCACGGTAGAGAAAGAATGTTTCTCTGTTGTGTGAGCCCTAAGGAAGCTGAGGCCCTACCTCTATGGGACCCACTTCACTGTGCAAACTGACCATAAGCCCTTAAAGTGGCTAATAAACATGAAGGGGGAGAATCCAAAGTTGCTTAGGTGGTCCATAAGTCTACAAGGCTTCGACTTCACTATTGAGCATAGGCCAGGTGTCCAACATAGCAATGCTGATGGGTTGTGGAGAATGTTTAACCGACCTGAACAAGAGACTCATCCAGGGGTGGATTAGTTCCCCCTGTCCATAGTCTGGGAGGGGCGAGTGTTAGGAAAGATTTCGTAATTGTAGGTAATTTTCCTTCCATGTGGCAACCCCTAAACTTTTTGCTGTTGTTTTTCACCTTGTTCTCGACTTTGCCCGAGAAGTGCAGCCTTCTGCCGCACTCCTCTGGGCTTTCGCTCCTTTCTTACGGGGAAACTGTCATGCCCTTAAGACAGTCAGTACCAGGAAACGCTGGTTTCCGTAGTTTCTTGTATCATGTTGCAGCTTTCGTGCAACATGACACAAGAGGGCACTGTAAGCTAAGTTACTGCTCTCTTGGGTCTCTAGCCTTCTACAGGCCCTAGATACTCTTTCAGGATTGTAACTGATCGGTGCAAGTGATTCACGGACGGGAATGGTGGCAGCGATCGTTTCTTGTGTTTTGAGATCCTTTTGGCGTGCTAAGCGCGTTTCTCGCGCTTAACCCAAAATGGTGGCCTAGATCCCAAAATGGCCAGACCACGAGGCTCCTTTGTCCTGTCCGCTGACCGTCTTGCTCCCTTCACCTTCCCCAGGTCGAGCCGACCTGGGGCCTTCCTTATTTGGGCATGTGCTTTCCCGCGAAACACAGATGCTTTCGCAGGCTTCTACATGTCTTGTGTGTGCCTCCAGGATGTGGGCTGGGATGTCTGGTCCCAATACACATCCTGGGTGCCAGAGAGTCTAGGGTGGTGTGAATGCCTGGGACCACCGTGGTCCGTGATAGGTCCACGAATGGTGTGAGTGTTGATGAGCGGATCTCCCATTGGGTCTCCTCCGTTTTGGCGCGAAGGGAACCGTGGATAAGAGGGGGCTGGAAACACCACTACCATGTCGATCTCCTGAGTTCTCACGAACGAAGGAATACAGGAGCCAAGTATCCTGCAACCAAGAGGCTGAACCGAGGAATCGCTGGTGACCCGCTGAAGGACTGCTCCTCTGCACTGCTGTCGCCTTGTGAAACCCTTTTCACCTTTGATCGAACCAGAAGGCCTGTACTGGTACTTCGACCCTTGGAATAGCGGGGACAGCTATTCTCGGCATTTTCACCATCTCCTGCTAGTAAGCCTTCGGAAGCGTCTCTGGGCCATCCAGCAGACTGACCAGCCTACACAGGAGTCTTGCTCTGTAACCGCCGCCAGGTTGTGTAGTATATCGAGTCCTTGTCACTCTCACATGATTCGTACACTTGGCGTTCCCAGGTCTGAAGTGAGTAGTGTTATTGCATGCTGTAGGAAGGGTCTAAGGATTGGAATGGGAAGGACTTGGATATCACATCTCATGCTATGGATAGGCTCTCAGGTTTGGAAAGGGAAGGAGTTGGATATCACATTTCATGTTAGAGGAAGGATCTCAGGTTTGGTATTAGAGGCATTGAGATATCACATCTCATGCTATAGGAAGGGTCTCAGGATTGGAATGGGAAGGAGTTGGAAATCACATCTCATGCTAAAGGAAGGGTCTCAGGTTTAGTATAAGCATTGAGATATCACATCTCATGCTATAGGAAGGGTCTCAGGATTGGAATGGAAGGAGTTGGATTTCACATCTCATGTTATAGGAAGGATCTCAGGTTTGGTATTAGAAGCATTTAGACATCACATCTCATGCTATAGGAAGGGTCTCAGGATTGGAATGGGAAGGAGTTGGATATCACATCTCATGCTATAGGAAGGGTCTCAGGTTTGGTATAAGCATTGAGATATCACATCTCATGCTATAGGAAGGGTCTCAGGATTGGAATGGGAAGGAGTTGTATATGACATCTCATGCCGTAGGAAGGGTCTCAGGTTTGGTATAAGCATTGAGATATCACATCTCTGCTATCGGAAGGGTCTCAGGATTGCAATGGGAAGGAGTTGGATATCCCATCTCATGTTATAGGAAGAGTCTCAGGTTTGGTATTAGAAGCATTGAGATATCACATCTCATGCTATAGGAAGTGTCTCAAGATTGGAATGGGAAGGACTTGGATATCACATCTCATGCTATAGGGAGGGTCTCAAGTTTGATATTAGAAGCATTGAGATATCACATCTCATGCTATAGGAAGGGTCTCAGGATTGGAATGGGAAG
Organism: Ambystoma mexicanum; assembly: GCF_040938575.1. Classification (NCBI taxonomy): domain Eukaryota; kingdom Metazoa; phylum Chordata; class Amphibia; order Caudata; family Ambystomatidae; genus Ambystoma; species Ambystoma mexicanum. Next base: position 16,466,179 of record NW_027182444.1, read on the forward strand.
GAGTTGGATATCACATCTCATGCTATAGGAAGGGTCTCAGGTTTGGTATAAGCAGTGAGATATCACATCTCATGCTATAAGAAGTGTCTCAGGATTGGAATGGGAAGGAGTTGGATATCACATCTCATGTTATAGGAAGGATCTCAGGTTTGGTATAAGCATTGAGATATCACATGTTTGCTATCGGAAGGGTCTCAGGATTGGAATGGGAAGGAGTTGGATATTCCCATCTCATGTTATAGGAAGGGTCTCAGGTTTGGTATTAGAAGCATTGAGACATCACATCTCATGCTATAGGAAGGGTCTCAGGATTGGAATGGGAAGGACTTGGATATCACATCTCATGCTATAGGGAGGGTCTCGAGTTTGATATTAGAAGCATTGAGATATCACATCTCATGATATCGGAAGGGTCTCAGGATTGGAATGGGAAGGAGTTGGATATCACATCTCATGATAAAGGAAGGGTCTAAGGTTTGGAAGGGGAAGGATTTGGATATCACATCTCATGTTATAGGACGGGTCTCAGGTTTGGTATTAGAAGCATTGAGATATCAAGTCTCATGGTATAGGAAGGGTCTCAGAATTGGAATGGGAAGGAGTTGGATATCACATCTCAAGCTATAGGAAGGGTCTCAGGATTGGAATGGGAAGGAGTTTGATATCACATCTCATGCCATAGTATGGGTCTCAGGTTTGGTATAAGCATTGGGATATCAAATCTCATGCTATCGGAAGGGTATCAGGATTGGAATTCCAAGGAGTTGGATATCACATCTCATGTTATAGGAAGGGTCTCAGGTTTGGTATAAGAAGCATTGAGATATCACATCTCATGCTATCGGAAGAATCTCAGATTTGGTATTAGAGGCATTGAGATATCACATCTCATGCTATCATAAGGGTCTCAGGATTGGAATGGGAAGGAGTTGGATATCACATCTAATGCTATAGGAAGGGTCTCAGGTTTGGAACGGGAAGGAGTTGGATATCACATCTCATGTTATAGGAAGAGTCTCAGGTTTGGTATAAGCATTGAGATATCAAATCTCTGCAATCGGAAGTGTCTCAGGATTGGGATGGGAAGGAGTTGGATATCACATCTCATGCTATAGGAAGGGTCTCAGGTTTGGAACGGGAAGGAGTTGGATATCCCATCTCATGTTATAGGACTGGTCTCAGGTTTGGTATTAGAAGCATTGAGATATCACATCTCTGCTATCGGAAGTGTCTCAGGATTGGAATGGGAAGGAGTTGGATATCACATCTCATGTTATAGGACGGGTCTCAGGTTTGTTATTAGAATCATTGAGATATCATATTGCATGCTGTAGGAAGGGTCTAAGGATTGGAATGGAAGGACTTGGATATCACATCTCATGCTATAGGTAGGCTCTCAGGTTTGGAAAGGGAAGGAGTTGGATATCACATTTAATGTTAGAGGAAGGATCTCAGGTTTGATATTAGAGCCATTGGATATCACATCTCATGCTAGGAAGGGTCTAAGGATTGGAATGGGAAGGAGTTGGATATCACATCTCATGCTATAGGAAGGGTTTTAGGTTTGGTATAAGCATTGAGATATCACATCTCATGCTATAGGAAGTGTCTCAGGATTGGAATGGGAAGGAGTTGGATATCACATCTCATGTTATAGGAAGGATCTCAGGTTTGGTATAAGCATTGAGATATCACATGTTTGCTATCGGAAGGGTCTCAGGATTGGAATGGGAAGGAGTTGGATATTCCCATCTCATGTTATAGGAAGGGTCTCAGGTTTGGTATTAGAAGCATTGAGACATCACATCTCATGCTATAGGAAGGGTCTCAGGATTGGAATGGGAAGGACTTGGATATCACATCTCATGCTATAGGGAGGGTCTCGAGTTTGATATTAGAAGCATTGAGATATCACATCTCATGATATCGGAAGGGTCTCAGGATTGGAATGGGAAGGAGTTGGATATCACATCTCATGATAAAGGAAGGGTCTAAGGTTTGGAAGGGGAAGGATTTGGATATCACATCTCATGTTATAGGACGGGTCTCAGGTTTGGTATTAGAAGCATTGAGATATCAAGTCTCATGGTATAGGAAGGGTCTCAGAATTGGAATGGGAAGGAGTTGGATATCACATCTCAAGCTATAGGAAGGGTCTCAGGATTTCAGGATTAGAATGGGAAGGAGTTTGATATCACATCTCATGCCATAGTATGGGTCTCAGGTTTGGTATAAGCATTGGGATATCAAATCTCATGCTATCGGAAGGGTATCAGGATTGGAATTCCAAGGAGTTGGATATCCCATCTCATGCTATAGGAAGGGTCTCAGGTTGGAATGGGAAGGAGTTGGATATCACATCTCATGCTAAAGGGAGGGTCTCAGGTTTGGAAGGGGAAGGATTTGGATATCACATCTCATGTTATAGGAAGGATCTCAGGTTTGGTATAAGAAGCATTGAGATATCACATCTCATGCTATCGGAAGAATCTCAGATTTGGTATTAGAGGCATTGAGATATCACATCTCATGCTATCATAAGGGTCTCAGGATTGGAATGGGAAGGAGTTGGATATCACATCTCATGCTATAGGAAGGGTCTCAGGTTTGGAATGGGAAGGAGTTGGATATCACATCTCATGTTATAGGAAGAGTTTCAGGTTTGGTATAAGCATTGAGATATCAAATCTCTGCAATCGGAAGTATCTCAGGATTGGGATGGGAAGGAGTTGGATATCACATATCATGCTATAGGAAGGGTCTCAGGTTTGGAACGGGAAGGAGTTGGATATCCCATCTCATGTTATAGGACTGGTCTCAGGTTTGGTATTAGAAGCATTGAGATATCACATCTCTGCTATCGGAAGTGTCTCAGGATTGGAATGGGAAGGAGTTGGATATCACATCTCATGTTATAGGACGGGTCTCAGGTTTGGAAAGGGAAGGAGTTGGATATCACATTTAATGTTAGAGGAAGGATCTCAGGTTTGATATTAGAGCCATTGGATATCACATCTCATGCTATAGGAATGGTCTCAGGATTGGAATGGGAAGGAGTTGGATATCACATCTCATGCTATAGGAAGGGTTTTAGGTTTGGTATAAGCATTGAGATATCACATCTCATGCTATAGGAAGGGTCTCAGGATTGGAATGGGAAGGATCTGTATATGACATCTCATGCCATAGGAAGGGTCTCAGGTTTGGTATAAGCATTGAGATATCACATCTCTGCTTTCGGAAGGGTCTCAGGATTGGAATGGGAAGGAGTTGGATATTCCCATCTCATGTTATAGGAAGGGTCTCAGGTTTGGCATTAGAAGCATTGAGACATCACATCTCATGCTATAGGAAGGGTCTCAGGATTGGAATTGGAAGGACTTGGATATCACATCTCATGCTATAGGGAGGGTCTCGAGTTTGATATTAGAAGCATTGAGATATCACATCTCATGATATCGGAAGGGTCTCAGGATTGGAATGGGAAGGAGTTGGATATCACATCTCATGATAAAGGAAGGGTCTAAGGTTTGGAAAGGGAAGGATTTGGATATCACATCTCATGTTATAGGACGGGTCTCAGGTTTGGTATTAGAAGCATTGAGATATCAAGTCTCATGGTATAGGAAGGGTCTCAGAATTGGAATGGGAAGGAGTTGGATATCACATCTCAAGCTATAGGAAGGGTCTCAGGATTGGAATGTGAAGGAGTTTGATATCACATCTCATGCCATAGTATGGGTCTCAGGTTTGGTATAAGCATTGGGATATCAAATCTCATGCTATAGGAAGGGTCTGAGGATTGGAATGGGAAGGAGTTGGATATCACATCTCCTGCTATGGGAAGGGTCTCAGGTTTGGTATAAGCAGTGAGATATCACATCTCATGCTATAGGAAGTGTCTCAGGATTGGAATGGGAAGGAGTTGGATATCACATCTCATGTTATAGGAAGGATCTCAGGTTTGGTATAAGCATTGAGATATCACATCTCTGCTATCGGAAGGGTCTCAAGATTGGAATGGGAAGGAGTTGGATATTCCCATCTCATGTTATAGGAAGGGTCTCAGGTTTGGTATTAGAAGCATTGAGATATCACATCTCATGCTATAGGAAGGGTCTCAGGATTAGAATGGGAAGGACTTGGATATCACATCTCATGCTATAGGGAGGGTCTCAAGTTTGATATTAGAAGCTTTGAGATATCACATCTCATGATATCGGAAGGGTCTCAGGATTGGAATGGGAAGGAGTTGGATATCACATCTCATGATAAAGGAATGGTCTAAGGTTTGGAAGGGGAAGGATTTGGATATCACATCTCATGTTATATTACGGGTCTCAGGTTTGGTATTAGAAGCATTGAGATATCAAGTCTCATAGTATAGGAAGGGTCTCAGAATTGGAATGGGAAGGAGTTGGATATCCCATCTCATGTTATAGGAAGAGTCTCTGGTTTGGTATTAGAATCATTGAGATATCACATCGCATGCTGTAGGAAGGGTCTAAGGATTGGAATGGGATGGACTTGGATATCACATCTCATGCTATAGGTAGGCTCTCAGGTTTGGTATAAGCATTGAGATATCACATCTCATGCTATAGGAAGGGTCTCAGAATTGGAATGGGAAGGAGTTGGATATCACATCTCAAGCTATAGGAAGGGTCTCAGTATTGGAATGGGAAGGACTTGGATATCACATCTCATGCTATAGGAAGGCTCTCAGGTTTGGAAGGGGAAAGAGTTGGATATCTCATTTCATGTTAGAGGTAGGATCTCAGGTTTGGTATTATCTTCTTTTACCATGCTTACTGTTTGCCTACCGAGAGGTACCACAGGAGGGTGTTGGCTTCAGCCCCTTCAAACTTCTGTTTGGTCATCCTGTACGGGGTCCCTTAGCCATAGTCAAAGAGGGATGGGAGATGCCCACTCCCCCTGTTACTACCAACGTAGTTGATTATGTGCTAGGGCTCAGAAAACGGATGGTACTTCTGATGGGCTTGGCTAGTGATAAATTGAAGGCAGTACAAGCGCTGGTGAAACATTGGTACGACCAGAAAGCTTCCCTCATCAACTTTACACCTGGTCAGCAAGTCCTGATCATGAATCCCATAAGGCCTTGAGCTTTACAGGACAAATGGTCAGGCCCTTACACAGTGGTGGAGCCCCTGGGTGAGGTTAACTATTTAGTGGACCTTGGAAGGCCTGGACAGGCTCCAAAAGTGTTTTACGTGAATAGGCTGAAGGCTTTCGTCCCAAGAGTCAAAATCGCAGCACTGTTACTGGCTTCAGATGTTGAGGAAGAGGAGTCTGAACCTCTCCCCGACCTGTTCCAAAGCGGTCCTTCAGATAGCTCCTTTGAGGGTGTCCGAGTGGCCCCTCACCTGACTTCTGATCAGCAGGCTGAGGTGAAAAGTTTGCTTAGGCAGTTTTCCCCCCTGTTTTCACAGTCGCCTGGTTTGACACCTTGGTGCAAACATAACATAGACACAGGAGACAGTGTACCTACCAAAAGTAGGGGATACAGGATGTCAGACAAAGTACGGTCCTATATTAAGACCGAGGTCAACAAGATGTTAGACCTTGGGGTGATTGAACCCTCTAGTAGTCCTTGGTCCAGCCCTGTGGTTTTCGTTCCAAAGGCAGGCACTTCTGAATTGAGGTTCTGTGTGGATTACAGGGCTCTGAATGCTGTCACCAAGACAGATGCACACCCCTTGCCTCGAACAGATGAGCTGGTGGATACTTTGGGTGCCTCCAAGTACCTCAGCACGTTTGACCTCACTGCTGGCTATTGGCAAATAGCTTTAGCAGAACATGCCAAGGAGAAGACAGCGTTTTCTACTCCAGACGGCCTTTACCAATTCCGGGTAATGCCGTTCGGGTTGAAGAATGCACCTGCCACTTTCCAGAGGCTTGTGCATCATGTTTTGAATGGGTTGGACGAATTCTGTCTTGCATATCTGGACGATATAGCAGTTTTCAGTGCCACCTGACCATGTGAAACACCTCGGGATTGTGCTCCAGGCTCTTCAGAAAGCACACTTGACCATAAAGGCTAGTAAACGCCAGATTGGACAAGGCTCAGTGTTTTACCTTGGACATGAAGTAGGTGGAGGGAGGATACAGCCTCTACCCAGTAAAGTACAAGCAGTACAAGACTGGCCTACCCCCACTACACAAACCCAAGTGAGAGCCTTCTTAGGACTCACAGGGTATTACCGCAATTTTGTGGCAGACTATGGCACCATAGCTGCCCCTCTGACTGTCCTCACAACTCTGAAGAAACCCAAGAAGGTAACTTGGACCGACGAGTGTGAGAAGGCCTTCAATGGCTTAAAAGACTCCTTGTGCCAGGCCCCTGTCCTCAGGGCCCCTGATTATCAAAGACCTTTTATCGTGCAGACGGACGCCTCTGACACTGGGATAGGAGCTGTACTATCGCAAGTAGATGAGAAGGGTAAGGAACACCCTATTGGTTTTATTAGTCGCCAGTTTAAGGACAGAGAGCTCAGATGGTCCACGGTAGAGAAAGAATGTTTCTCTGTTGTGTGGGCCCTAAGGAAGCTGAGGCCCTACCTCTATGGGACCCACTTCCCTGTGCAAACTGACCATAAGCCCTTAAAGTGGCTAATAAACATGAAGGGGGAGAATCCAAAGTTGCTTAGGTGGTCCATAAGTCTACAAGGCTTCGACTTCACTATTGAGCATAGGCCAGGTGTCCAACATAGCAATGCTGATGGGTTGTGGAGAATGTTTAACCGACCTGAACAAGAGACTCATCCAGGGGTGGATTAGTTCCCCCTGTCCATAGTCTGGGAGGGGCGAGTGTTAGGAAAGATTTCGTAATTGTAGGTAATTTTCCTTCCATGTGGCAACCCCTAAACTTTTTGCTGTTGTTTTTCACCTTGTTCTCGACTTTGCCCGAGAAGTGCAGCCTTCTGCCGCACTCCTCTGGGCTTTCGCTCCTTTCTTACGGGGAAACTGTCATGCCCTTAAGACAGTCAGTACCAGGAAACGCTGGTTTCCGTAGTTTCTTGTATCATGTTGCAGCTTTCGTGCAACATGACACAAGAGGGCACTGTAAGCTAAGTTACTGCTCTCTTGGGTCTCTAGCCTTCTACAGGCCCTAGATACTCTTTCAGGATTGTAACTGATCGGTGCAAGTGATTCACGGACGGGAATGGTGGCAGCGATCGTTTCTTGTGTTTTGAGATCCTTTTGGCGTGCTAAGCGCGTTTCTCGCGCTTAACCCAAAATGGTGGCCTAGATCCCAAAATGGCCAGACCACGAGGCTCCTTTGTCCTGTCCGCTGACCGTCTTGCTCCCTTCACCTTCCCCAGGTCGAGCCGACCTGGGGCCTTCCTTATTTGGGCATGTGCTTTCCCGCGAAACACAGATGCTTTCGCAGGCTTCTACATGTCTTGTGTGTGCCTCCAGGATGTGGGCTGGGATGTCTGGTCCCAATACACATCCTGGGTGCCAGAGAGTCTAGGGTGGTGTGAATGCCTGGGACCACCGTGGTCCGTGATAGGTCCACGAATGGTGTGAGTGTTGATGAGCGGATCTCCCATTGGGTCCCCTCCGTTTTGGCGCGAAGGGAACCGTGGATAAGAGGGGGCTGGAAACACCACTACCATGTCGATCTCCTGAGTTCTCACGAACGAAGGAATACAGGAGCCAAGTATCCTGCAACCAAGAGGCTGAACCGAGGAATCGCTGGTGACCCGCTGAAGGACTGCTCCTCTGCACTGCTGTCGCCTTGTGAAACCCTTTTCACCTTTGATCGAACCAGAAGGCCTGTACTGGTACTTCGACCCTTGGAATAGCGGGGACAGCTATTCTCGGCATTTTCACCATCTCCTGCTAGTAAGCCTTCGGAAGCGTCTCTGGGCCATCCAGCAGACTGACCAGCCTACACAGGAGTCTTGCTCTGTAACCGCCGCCAGGTTGTGTAGTATATCGAGTCCTTGTCACTCTCACATGATTCGTACACTTGGCGTTCCCAGGTCTGAAGTGAGTAGTGTTATTGCATGCTGTAGGAAGGGTCTAAGGATTGGAATGGGAAGGACTTGGATATCACATCTCATGCTATGGATAGGCTCTCAGGTTTGGAAAGGGAAGGAGTTGGATATCACATTTCATGCTAGAGGAAGGATCTCAGGTTTAGTATAAGCATTGAGATATCACATCTCATGCTATAGGAAGGGTCTCAGGATTGGAATGGAAGGAGTTGGATTTCACATCTCATGTTATAGGAAGGATCTCAGGTTTGGTATTAGAAGCATTTAGACATCACATCTCATGCTATAGGAAGGGTCTCAGGAATCGAATGGGAAGGAGTTGGATATCACATCTCATGCTATAGGAAGGGTCTCAGGTTTGGTATAAGCATTGAGATATCACATCTCATGCTATAGGAAGGGTCTCAGGATTGGAATGGGAAGGAGTTGTATATGACATCTCATGCCGTAGGAAGGGTCTCAGGTTTGGTATAAGCATTGAGATATCACATCTCTGCTATCGGAAGGGTCTCAGGATTGCAATGGGAAGGAGTTGGATATCACATCTCATGCTAAAGGAAGGGTCTCAGGTTTAGTATAAGCATTGAGATATCACATCTCATGCTATAGGAAGGGTCTCAGGATTGGAATGGAAGGAGTTGGATTTCACATCTCATGTTATAGGAAGGATCTCATGTTTGGTATTAGAAGCATTTAGACATCACATCTCATGCTATAGGAAGGGTCTCAGGATTGGAATGGGAAGGAGTTGGATATCACATCTCATGCTATAGGAAGGGTCTCAGGTTTGGTATAAGCATTGAGATATCACATCTCATGCTATAGGAAGGGTCTCAGGATTGGAATGGGAAGGAGTTGTATATGACATCTCATGCCGTAGGAAGGGTCTCAGGTTTGGTATAAGCATTGAGATATCACATCTCTGCTATCGGAAGGGTCTCAGGATTGCAATGGGAAGGAGTTGGATATCCCATCTCATGTTATAGGAAGAGTCTCAGGTTTGGTATTAGAAGCATTGAGATATCACATCTCATGCTATAGGAAGTGTCTCAAGATTGGAATGGGAAGGACTTGGATATCACATCTCATGCTATAGGGAGGGTCTCAAGTTTGATATTAGAAGCATTGAGATATCACATCTCATGCTATAGGAAGGGTCTCAGGATTGGAATGGGAAGGAGTTGGATATCACATCTCATGCTATAGGAAGGGTCTCAGGTTTGGTATAAGCAGTGAGATATCACATCTCATGCTATAGGAAGTGTCTCAGGATTGGAATGGGAAGGAGTTGGATATCACATCTCATGTTATAGGAAGGATCTCAGGTTTGGTATAAGCATTGAGATATCACATGTTTGCTATCGGAAGGGTCTCAGGATTGGAATGGGAAGGAGTTGGATATTCCCATCTCATGTTATAGGAAGGGTCTCAGGTTTGGTATTAGAAGCATTGAGACATCACATCTCATGCTATAGGAAGGGTCTCAGGATTGGAATGGGAAGGACTTGGATATCACATCTCATGCTATAGGGAGGGTCTCGAGTTTGATATTAGAAGCATTGAGATATCACATCTCATGATATCGGAAGGGTCTCAGGATTGGAATGGGAAGGAGTTGGATATCACATCTCATGATAAAGGAAGGGTCTAAGGTTTGGAAGGGGAAGGATTTGGATATCACATCTCATGTTATAGGACGGGTCTCAGGTTTGGTATTAGAAGCATTGAGATATCAAGTCTCATGGTATAGGAAGGGTCTCAGAATTGGAATGGGAAGGAGTTGGATATCACATCTCAAGCTATAGGAAGGGTCTCAGGATTTCAGGATTAGAATGGGAAGGAGTTTGATATCACATCTCATGCCATAGTATGGGTCTCAGGTTTGGTATAAGCATTGGGATATCAAATCTCATGCTATCGGAAGGGTATCAGGATTGGAATTCCAAGGAGTTGGATATCCCATCTCATGCTATAGGAAGGGTCTCAGGTCGGAATGGGAAGGAGTTGGATATCACATCTCATGCTAAAGGGAGGGTCTCAGGTTTGGAAAGGGAAGGATTTGGATATCACATCTCATGTTATAGGAAGGATCTCAGGTTTGGTATAAGAAGCATTGAGATATCACATCTCATGCTATCGGAAGAATCTCAGATTTGGTATTAGAGGCATTGAGATATCACATCTCATGCTATCATAAGGGTCTCAGGATTGGAATGGGAAGGAGTTGGATATCACATCTCATGCTATAGGAAGGGTCTCAGGTTTGGAATGGGAAGGAGTTGGATATCACATCTCATGTTATAGGAAGAGTTTCAGGTTTGGTATAAGCATTGAGATATCAAATCTCTGCAATCGGAAGTGTCTCAGGATTGGGATGGGAAGGAGTTGGATATCACATCTCATGCTATAGGAAGGGTCTCAGGTTTGGAACGGGAAGGAGTTGGATATCCCATCTCATGTTATAGGACTGGTCTCAGGTTTGGTATTAGAAGCATTGAGATATCACATCTCTGCTATCGGAAGTGTCTCAGGATTGGAATGGGAAGGAGTTGGATATCACATCTCATGTTATAGGACGGGTCTCAGGTTTGTTATTAGAATCATTGAGATATCATATTGCATGCTGTAGGAAGGGTCTAAGGATTGGAATGGGAAGGACTTGGATATCACATCTCATGCTATAGGTAGGCTCTCAGGTTTGGAAAGGGAAGGAGTTGGATATCACATTTAATGTTAGAGGAAGGATCTCAGGTTTGATATTAGAGCCATTGGATATCACATCTCATGCTATAGGAATGGTCTCAGGATTGGAATGGGAAGGAGTTGGATATCACATCTCATGCTATAGGAAGGGTTTTAGGTTTGGTATAAGCATTGAGATATCACATATCATGCTATAGGAAGGGTCTCAGGATTGGAATGGGAAGGATCTGTATATGACATCTCATGCCATAGGAAGGGTCTCAGGTTTGGTATAAGCATTGAGATATCACATCTCTGCTTTCGGAAGGGTCTCAGGATTGGAATGGGAAGGAGTTGGATATTCCCATCTCATGTTATAGGAAGGGTCTCAGGTTTGGTATTAGATGCATTGAGACATCACATCTCATGCTATAGGAAGGGTCTCAGGATTGGAATTGGAAGGACTTGGATATCACATCTCATGCTATAGGGAGGGTCTCGAGTTTGATATTAGAAGCATTGAGATATCACATCTCATGATATCGGAAGGGTCTCAGGATTGGAATGGGAAGGAGTTGGATATCACATCTCATGATAAAGGAAGGGTCTAAGGTTTGGAAGGGGAAGGATTTGGATATCACATCTCATGTTATAGGACGGGTCTCAGGTTTGGTATTAGAAGCATTGAGATATCAAGTCTCATGGTATAGGAAGGGTCTCAGAATTGGAATGGGAAGGAGTTGGATATCACATCTCAAGCTATAGGAAGGGTCTCAGGATTGGAATGGGAAGGAGTTTGATATCACATCTCATGCCATAGTATGGGTCTCAGGTTTGGTATAAGCATTGGGATATCAAATCTCATGCTATCGGAAGGGTATCAGGATTGGAATTCCAAGGAGTTGGATATCCCATCTCATGCTATAGGAAGGGTCTCAGGTTAGAATGGGAAGGAGTTGGATATCACATCTCATGCTAAAGGGAGGGTCTCAGGTTTGGAAGGGGAAGGATTTGGATATCACATCTCATGTTATAGGAAGGATCTCTGGTTTGGTATAAGAAGCATTGAGATATCACATCTCATGCTATCGGAAGAATCTCAGATTTGGTATTAGAGGCATTGAGATATCACATCTCATGCTATCATAAGGGTCTCAGGATTGGAATGGGAAGGAGTTGGATATCACATCTCATGCTATAGGAAGGGTCTCAGGTTTGGAACGGGAAGGAGTTGGATATCATCTCATGTTATAGGAAGAGTCTCCGGTTTGGTATAAGCATTGAGATATCAAATCTCTGCAATCGGAAGTGTCTCGGGATTGGGATGGGAAGGAGTTGGATATCACAACTCATGCTATAGGAAGGGTCTCAGGTTTGGAACGGGAAGGAGTTGGATATCCCATCTCATGTTATAGGACTGGTCTCAGGTTTGGTATTAGAAGCATTGAGATATCACATCTCTGCTATCGGAAGTGTCTCAGGATTGGAATGGGAAGGAGTTGGATATCACATCTCATGTTATAGGACGGGTCTCAGGTTTGTTATTAGAATCATTGAGATATCATATTGCATGCTGTAGGAAGGGTCTAAGGATTGGAATGGAAGGACTTGGATATCACATCTCATGCTATAGGTAGGCTCTCAGGTTTGGAAAGGGAAGGAGTTGGATATCACATTTAATGTTAGAGGAAGGATCTCAGGTTTGATATTAGAGCCATTGGATATCACATCTCATGCTATAGGAAGGGTCTCAGGATTGGAATTGGAAGGAGTTGGATATCACATCTCATGCTATAGGAAGGGTTTTAGGTTTGGTATAAGCATTGAGATATCAGATCTCATGCTATAGGAAGGGTCTCAGGATTGGAATGGGAAGGATCTGTATATGACATCTCATGCCATAGGAAGGGTCTCAGGTTTGGTATTAGAAGCATTGAGATATCACATCTCATGCTATAGGAAGTGTCTCAGGATTGGAATGGGAAGGACTTGGATATCACATCTCATGCTATAGGAAGGGTCTCAGGTTTGGTATAAGCAGTGAGATATCACATCTCATGCTATAGGAAGTGTCTCAGGATTGGAATGGGAAGGAGTTGGATATCACATCTCATGTTATAGGAAGGATCTCAGGTTTGGTATAAGCATTGAGATATCACATGTTTGCTATCGGAAGGGTCTCAGGATTATAATGGGAAGGAGTTGGATATTCCCATCTCATGTTATAGGAAGGGTCTCAGGTTTGGTATTAGAAGCATTGAGACATCACATCCCATGCTATAGGAAGGGTCTCAGGATTGGAATGGGAAGGACTTGGATATCACATCTCATGCTATAGGGAGGGTCTCGAGTTTGATATTAGAAGCATTGAGATATCACATCTCATGATATCGGAAGGGTCTCAGGATTGGAATGGGAAGGAGTTGGATATCACATCTCATGATAAAGGAAGGGTCTAAGGTTTGGAAGGGGAAGGATTTGGATATCACATCTCATGTTATAGGACAGGTCTCAGGTTTGGTATTAGAAGCATTGAGATATCAAGTCTCATGGTATAGGAAGGGTCTCAGAATTGGAATGGGAAGGAGTTGGATATCACATCTCAAGCTATAGGAAGGGTCTCAGGATTTCAGGATTAGAATGGGAAGGAGTTTGATATCACATCTCATGCCATAGTATGGGTCTCAGGTTTGGTATAAGCATTGGGATATCAAATCTCATGCTATCGGAAGGGTATCAGGATTGGAATTCCAAGGAGTTGGATATCCCATCTCATGCTATAGGAAGGGTCTCAGGTTGGAATGGGAAGGAGTTGGATATCACATCTCATGCTAAAGGGAGGGTCTCAGGTTTGGAAGGGGAAGGATTTGGATATCACATCTCATGTTATAGGAAGGATCTCAGGTTTGGTATAAGAAGCATTGAGATATCACATCTCATGCTATCGGAAAAATCTCAGATTTGGTATTAGAGGCATTGAGATATCACATCTCATGCTATCATAAGGGTCTCAGGATTGGAATGGGAAGGAGTTGGATATCACATCTCATGCTATAGGAAGGGTCTCAGGTTTGGAACGGGAAGGAGTTGGATATCCCATCTCATGTTATAGGACTGGTCTCAGGTTTGGTATTAGAAGCATTGAGATATCACATCTCTGCTATCGGAAGTGTCTCAGGATTGGAATGGGAAGGAGTTGGATATCACATCTCATGTTATAGGACGGGTCTCAGGTTTGTTATTAGAATCATTGAGATATCATATTGCATGCTGTAGGAAGGGTCTAAGGATTGGAATGGGAAGGACTTGGATATCACATCTCATGCTATAGGTAGGCTCTCAGGTTTGGAAAGGGAAGGAGTTGGATATCACATTTAATGTTAGAGGAAGGATCTCAGGTTTGATATTAGAGCCATTGGATATCACATCTCATGCTATAGGAATGGTCTCAGGATTGGAATGGGAAGGAGTTGGATATCACATCTCATGCTATAGGAAGGGTTTTAGGTTTGGTATAAGCATTGAGATATCACATCTCATGCTATAGGAAGGGTCTCAGGATTGGAATGGGAAGGATCTGTATATGACATCTCATGCCATAGGAAGGGTCTCAGGTTTGGTATAAGCATTGAGATATCACATCTCTGCTTTCGGAAGGGTCTCAGGATTGTAATGGGAAGGAGTTGGATATCCCATCTCATGTTATAGGAAGAGTCTCAGGTTTGGTATTAGAAGCATTGAGATATCACATCTCATGCTATAGGAAGTGTCTCAGGATTGGAATGGGAAGGACTTGGATATCACATCTCATGCTATAGGGAGGGTCTCAAGTTTGATATTAGAAGCATTGAGATATCACATCTCATGCTATAGGAAGGGTCTCAGTATTGGAATGGGAAGGAGTTGGATATCACATCTCATGCTATAGGAAGGGTCTCAGGTTTGGTATAAGCATTGAGATATCACATCTCTGCTATGGGAAGGGTCTCAGGATTGGAATGAGAAGGAGTTGGATATTCCCATCTCATGTTATAGGAAGGGTCTATCAGGTCTTAGCATGAGACTCTTCCTATAACATGAGATGTGATATCCAACTCCTTCCCGTTCCTAACCTGAGACCCTTCCTATAGCATGAGATGTGATATCCAACTCCTTCCCATTCCAATCCTGAGACCCTTCCGATAGCTTGAGATGTGATATCTCAATGCTTCTAATATCAATACTGAGACCTCCCTATAGCATGAGATGTGATATCTAAGTCCTTCCCATTCCAATCCTGAGACCCTTCCGATAGCAGAGATGTGATATCTCAATGCTTATACCAAACCTGAGACCCTTCCTATAGCATGAGATGTGATATCCAACTCCTTCCCATTCCAATCCTGAGACCCTTCCTATAGCATGAGATGTGATATCCAACGCCTTCCCTTTCCAAACCTGAGAGCCTACCTATAGCATGAGATGTGATATCCAAGTCCTTCCCATTCCAATCCTTAGACCCTTCCTACAGCATGCAATATGATATCTCAATGATTCTAATAACAAACCTGAGACCCATCCTATAACATGAGATGGGATATCCAACTTCTTCCCATTCCAATCCTGAGACACTTCCGATAGCAGAGATGTGATATCTCAATGCTTATATCAAACCTGAGACGCTTCCTTCAACATGAGATGTGATATCCAACTCCTTCCCGTTCCAAACCTGAGACCCTTCCTATACCATATGTGATATCCAACTCCTTCCCATTCCAAACATGAGACCCTTCCTATAGCAAGAATGTAATATCCAACTCCTTCCCATTCCAATCCTGAGACCATTCCTATAGCATGAGATGTGATATCTCAATGCTTCTAATACCAAACCTGAGATCCTTCCTATGACATGAGATGTGATATCCAATTCCATCCCATTCTAAACCTGAGACCCTTCCTACAACATGCAATGTGATATCTCAATGCTTCTAATACCAAACCTGAGACCAGTCCTATAACATGAGATGGGATATCCAACTCCTTCCCGTTCAAAACCTGAGACCCTTGCTATAGCATGAGATGTGATATCTCAATGCTTCTAATGCCAAACCTGAGATCCTTCCGATAGCATGAGATGTGATATCTCAAGGCTTCTAATACCAAACCTGAGATCCTTCCGATAGCATGAGATGTGATATCTCAATGCTTCTAATACCAATCCTGAGATCCTTCCTATAACATGAGATGTGATATCCAAATCCTTCCCCTTTCAAACCTGAGACCCTCCCTTTAGCATGAGGTCTCAGGTTTGGTATTAGAAGCATTGAGATATCACATCTCATGCTATAGGAAGGGTCTCAGGATTGGAATGGGAAGGACTTGGATGTCACATCTCATGCTATAGGGAGGGTCTCAAGTTTGATATTAGAAGCATTGAGATAACAAATCTCATGATATCGGAAGGGTCTCAGGATTGGAATGGGAAGGAGTTGGATATCACATCTCATGATAAAGGAAGAGTCTAAGGTTTGGAAGGGGAAGGATTTGGATATCACATCTCATGTTATAGGACGGGTCTCAGGTTTGGTATTAGAAGCATTGAGATATCAAGTCTCATGGTATAAGAAGGGTCTCAGAATTGGAATGGGAAGGAGTTGGATATCACATCTCAAGCTATAGGAAGCATCTCAGGATTGGAATGGGAAGGAGTTTGATATCACATCTCATGCCATAGTATGGTTCTCAGGTTTGGTAGCAGCATTGGGATATCACATCTCATGCTATCGGAAGGGTATCAGTATTGGATTTGGAAGGAGTTGGATATCCCATCTCATGCTATAGGAAGGGTCTCAGGTTGGAATGGGAAGGAGTTGGATATCATATCTCATGCTATAGGAAGGTTCTCAGGTTTGGAAAGGGAAGGAGTTGGATATCACATTTCATGTTAGAGGAAGGATCTCAGGTTTGGTATTAGAGGCCTTGAGATATCACATCTCATGCTATCGGAAGGGTCACAGGATTGGAATGGGAAGGAGTTGGATATCACTTCTCAAGCTATAGGAAGGGTCTCAGGTTTGGTATAAGCATTGAGATATCACATCTCATGCTATAGGAAGGGTCTCTGGATTGGAATGGGAAGAAGTTGGATATCACATCTCATGCTATAGGAAGGGTCTCAGGTTTGGTATAAGCATTGAGATATCACATCTCATGCTATAGGAAGGGTCTCAGGATTGGAATGGGAAGGAGTTGTATATGACATCTCATGCCATAGGAAGGGTCTCAGGTTTGGTATAAGCATTGAGATATCACATCACATGCTATAGGAAGGGTCTCAGGATTGGAATGGGAAGGACCTGGATATCACATCTCATGCTATAGGCAGGGTCTCAGGTTTGGAAAGGGAAGGAGATGGATATCACATTTCATGTTAGAGGTAGGATCTCAGGTTTGGTATTAGAGGCATTGAGATATCACATCTCATGCTATCAGAAGGGTCTCAGGATTGGAATGGGAAGGAGTTGGATATCACATCTCATGCTAAAGGGAGGGTCTCAGGTTTGGAAGGGGAAGGATTTGGAAATCACATCTCATATTATAGGAAGGATCTCAGGTTTGGTATTAGAAGCATTGAGATATCACATCTCATGCTATCGGAAGGATCTCAGGTTTGGTATAAGAGGCATTGAGATATCACATCTCATGCTATCATAAGGGTCTCAGGATTGGAATGGGAAGGAGTTGGATATCACATCTCATGTTATAGGAAGGATCTCAGGTTTGGTACTAGAAGCATTGAGACATCACATCTCATGCTATAGGAAGGGTCTCAGGATTGAAATGGGAAGGAGTTGGATATCACATCTCATGCTACAGGAAGGGTCTCAGATTTGGTATAAGCATTGAGATATCACATCTCATGCTATAGGAAGGGTCTCAGGATTGGAACGGGAAGGAGTTGTATATGACATCTCAGGCCATAGGAAGGGTCTCAGGTTTGATATAAGCATTGAGATATCACATCTCTGCTATCGGAAGGGTCTCAGGATTGGAATGGGAAGGAGTTGGATATCCCATCTGAGTTGGATATCCCATCTCATGTTATAGGAAGGGTCTCAGGTTTGGTACTAGAAGCATTGAGATATCACATCTCATGCTATAGGAAGGGTCTCAGGATTGGAATGGGGAGGACTTGGATGTCACATCTCATGCTATAGGGAGGGTCTCAGGTTTGATATTAGAAGCATTGAGATAACAAATCTCATGATATCGGAAGGGTCTCAGGATTGGAATGGGAAGGAGTTGGATATCACATCTCATGATAAAGGAAGGGTCTAAGGTTTGGAAGGGGAAGGATTTGGATATCACATCTCATGTTATAGGACGGGTCTCAGGTTTGGTATTAGAAGCATTGAGATGTCAAGTCTCATGGTATAGGAAGGGTCTCAGAATTGGAATGGGAAGAAATTGGATATCACATCTCAAGCTTTAGGAAGGGTCTCAGGATTGGAATGGGAAGGAGTTTGATATCACATCTCATGCCATAGTATGGGTCTCAGATTTGGTAGAAGCATTGGGATATCACATCTCATGCTATCGGAATGGTATCAGTATTGGATTTGGAAGGAGTTGGATATCCCATCTCATGCTATAGGAAAGGTCTCAGGTTGGAATGGGATGGAGTTGGATATCACATTTCATGTTATAGGAAGGGTCTCAGGTTTGGAATGGGAAGGAGTTGGATATCACATTTCATGTTAGAGGAAGGATCTCAGGTTTGGTATTAGAGGCCTTGAGATATCACATTTCATGTTATAGGAAGGGTCTCAGGTTTGGAATGGGAAGGAATTGGATATCACATCTCATGTTATAGGAAGGATTTCAGGTTTGGTATTAGAACCATTGAGATATCACATCTCATGCTATAGGAAGGGTCTCAGGATTGGAATGCGAAGGATTTGGATATCACATCTCATGCTAAAGGAAGGGTCTCAGGTTTGGTAGAAGCGTTGAGATATCACATCTCTGCTATCGGAAGGGTCTCAGGATTGGATTGGGAAGGAGTTGGATATCCCTTCCCATGCTATAAAAGGGTCTCAGGATTTGAATGGCAAGGAGTTGGATATCACATATCATGCCATAGGAAGGGTCTCAGGTTTGGTATAAGCATTGAGATATCACATCTCTGCTATCGGAAGGGTCTCCGGATTGGATTGCGAAGGAGTTGGATATCCCTTCTCATGCTATAGGAAGTGTCTCAGGTTGGAATGGGAAGGAGTTGGATATCACATCTCATGTTATAGGAAGGGTCTCAGGATTGGAATGGGAAGGATTTGGATATCACATCTCTTGCTATAGGAAGGGTCTCAGGATTGGAATGGGTAGGAGTTGGATATTACATTCTTGCTATAGGAAGGGTCTCATGTTTGGAATGGAAGGAGTTGGATATCACATATGCTATAGGAAGTGTCTCAGGTTTGGAACGGGAAGGAGTTGGATATCACATCTCATGTTAGAGGAAGGATCTCAGGTTTGGTATTAGAGGCCTTGAGATATCATATCTCATGCTATAGGAAGGGTCTCAGGTTTGGTATAAGCATTGAGATATCACATCTCATGCTATAGGAAGGGTCCCAGGATTGGAATGGGAAGGAGTTGTATATGACATCTCATGCCATAAGAAGGGTCTCAGGTTTGGTATAAGCATTGAGATATCACATCACATGCTATAGGAAGGGTCTCATGATTGGAATGGGAAGGACTTGGATATCACAGCTAATGCTAAAGGCAGGGTCTCAGGTTTGGAAAGGGAAGGAGATGGATATCACATTTCATGTTAGAGGTAGGATCTCAGGTTTGGTATTAGAGGCATTGAGATATCACATCTCATGCTATCAGAAGGGTCTCAGGATTGGAATGGGAAGGAGTTGTATATCACATCTCATGCTAAAGTGAGGGTCTCAGGTTTGGAAGGGGAAGGATTTGAATATCACATCACATGTTATAGGAAGGATCTCAGGTTTGGTATTAGAGGCATTGAGATATCACATCTCATGCTATTGGAAAGGTCTCAGGATTGGAATGGGAAGGAGTTGGATATCACATCTCATGCTATAGGAAGGGTCTCAGGTTTGGAACGGGAAGGAGTTGGATATCACATCTCGTGTTATAGGAAGAGTCTCAGGTTTGGTATAAGCATTGAGATATCACATCTCTGCAATTGGAAGTGTCTCAGGATTGGGATGGGAAGGATTTGGATATCACATCTCATGCTATAGGAAGGGTCTCAGGTTTGGAACGGGAAGGAGTTGGATATCACATCTCATGTTATAGGAAGAGTCTCAGGTTTGGTATAAGCATTGAGATATCAAATCTCTGCAATCGGAAGTGTCTCAGGATTGGAACGGGAAGGAGTTGGATATCCCATCTCATGTTATAGGACTGGTCTCAGGTTTGGTATTAGAAGCATTGAGATATCACATTGCATGCTGTAGGAAGGGTCTCAGGTTTGGAATGGGAAGGAATTGGATAGCACATCTCATGTCATAGGAAGGATCTCAGGTTTGGTATTAGAAGCATTGAGATATCACATCTCATGCTATAGGAATGGTCTCAGGATTGGAATGGGAAGGAGTTGGATATTACATTTTTGCCATGGGAAGGGTCTCATGTTTGGAATTGGAAGGAGTTGGATATCACATATGCTATAGGAAGGGTCTCAGGTTTGGAATGGGAAGGAGTTGGATATCACATCTCATGTTATAGGAAGGGTCTCAGGTTGGTATACGCATTGAGATATCACATCTCTGCTATCGGAAGGGTCTCAGGATTGGAATGGGAAGGAGTTGGATATCCCATCTCATGTTATAGGAAGGGTCTCAGGTTTGGTATTAGAAGCATTGAGATATCACATCTTATGCTATAGGAAGGGTCTCAGGATTGGAATGGGGAGGACTTGGATGTCACATCTCATGCTATAGGGAGGGTCTCAAGTTTGATATTAGAAGCATTGAGATAACAAATCTCATGATATCGGAAGGGTCTCAGGATTGGAATGGGAAGGAGTTGGATATCACATCTCATGATAAAGGAAGGGTCTAAGGTTTGGAAGGGGAAGGATTTGGATATCACATCTCATGTTATAGGACGGGTCTCAGGTTTGGTATTAGAAGCATTGAGATATCAAGTCTCATGGTATAGGAAGGGTCTCAGAATTGGAATGGGAAGGAGTTGGATATCACATCTCAAGCTATAGGAAGGGTCTCAGGATTGGAAAGGGAAGGCGTTTGATATCACATCTTATGCCATAGTATGGGTCTCAGGTTTGGTAGAAGCATTGGGATATCACATCGCATGCTATTGGAAGGGTATCAGTATTGGATTTGGAAGGAGTTGGATATCCCATCTCATGCTATAGGAAGGGTCTCAGGTTGGAATGGGAAGGAGTTGGATATCACATTTCATGTTATAGGGAGGGTCTCAGGATTGGAATGGGAAGGACTTGGATATCATATCTCATGCTATAGGAAGGCTCTCAGGTTTGGAAGGGGAAGGAGTTGGATATCACATTTCATGTTAGAGGAAGGATCTCAGGTTTGGTATTAGAGGCCTTGAGATATCACATCTCATGCTATAGGAAGGGTCTCGGGATTGGAATGGGAAGGAGTTCGATATCACATCTCAAGCTATAGGAAGGGTCTCAGGTTTGGTATAAGCATTGAGATATCACATCTCATGCTATAGGAAGGGTCTCAGGATTGGAATGGGAAGGAGTTCGATATCACATCTCATATTATAGGAAAGATCTCAGGTTTGGTATTAGAAGCATTGAGACATCACATCTCATGTTATAGGAAGGGTCTTAGGATTGGAATGGGAAGAAGTTGGATATCACATCTCATGCTATAGGAAGGGTCTCAGGTTTGGTATAAGCATTGAGATATCAGATCTCATGCTATAGGAAGGGTCTCAGGATTGGAATGGGAAGGAGTCGTATATGACATCTCATGCTATAGGCAGGGTCTCAGGTTTGGAAAGGGAAGGAGATGGATATCACATTTCATGTTAGAGGTAGGATCTCAGGTTTGGTATTAGAGGCATTGAAATTTCACATCTCATGCTATCAGAAGGGTCTCAGGATTGGAATGGGAAGGAGTTGTATATCACATCTCATGCTAAAGGGATGGTCTCAGGTTTGGTAGGGGAAGGATTTGGAAATCACATCTCATGTTATAGGAAGGATCTCAGGTTTGGTATTAGAAGCATTGAGATATCACATCTCATGCTATCGGAAGTATCTCAGGTTTGGTATTAGAGGCATTGAGATATCACATCTCATGCTATCATAAGGGTCTCAGGATTGGAATGGGAAGGAGTTGGATATCACATCTCATGCTATAGGAAGGGTCTCAGATTCAGTATAAGCATTGAGATATCACATCTCATGCTATAGGCAGGGTCTCAGGATTGGAATGGGAAGGAGTTGGATATCACATCTCATGCTATAGGAAGGGTCTCAGGTTTGGAACGGGAAGGAGTTAGATATCACATCTCATGTTATAGGAAGAGTCTCAGGTTTGGTATAAGCATTGAGATATCACATCTCTGCTATCGGAGGTGTCTCAGGATTGGGATGGGAAGGAATTGGATATCACATCTCATGCTATAGGAAGGGTATCAGGTTTGGAATGGGAAGGAGTTGGATATCCCATCTCATGTTATAGGACAGGTCTCAGGTTTGATATTAGAAGCATTGAGATATCACATCTCTGCTATTGGAAGGGTCTCAGGATTGGAATGGGAAGGACTTGGATATCAGAATTCATGTTATAGGAAGGGTCTCAGGTTTGGTATTAGAAGCATTGAGATATCACATCTCATGCTATAGGAAGGGTCTCAGGATTGAAATGGGAAGGACTTGGATATCACATCTCATGTTATAGGAAGGGTCTCAGGTTTGGTATTAGAAGCATTGAGATATCACATCTCATGCTATAGGAAGGGTCTCAGGAATGGAATGGGAAGGACTTGGATATCACATCTCATGATAAAGGAAGGGTCTAAGGTTTGGAAGGGGAAGGATTTGGATATCACATCTCATGTTATTGGACCGGTCTCAGGTTTGGTATTAGAAGCATTGAGATATCAAGTCTCATGGTATAGGACGGGAGTTTGATATCACATCTCATGCCATGGTATGGGTCTCAGGTTTTGTAGAAGCATTGGGATATCACATCTCATGCTATCGGAAGGGTATCAGGATTGGTTTTGGAAGGAGTTGGATATCCCATCTCATGCTATAGGAAGGGTCTCAGGTTGGAATGGGAAGGAGTTGGATATGACATCTCATGTTATAGGAAGGGCTTTAGGATTGGAATGGGAAGGACTTGGATATCACATCTCATGCTGTAGGAAGGCTCTCAGGTTTGGAAAGGGAAGGAGTTGGATATCACATTTCATGTTAGAGGTAGGATCTCAGGTTTGGTATTAGAGGCATTGAGATATCACATCTCATGCTATCAGAAGGGTATCAGGATTGGAATGGGAAGGAGTTGGATATCACATCTCATGCTAAAGGGAGGGTCTCAGATTCGGAAGGGGAAGGATTTGGATATCACATCTCATGTTATAGGAAGGATCTCAGGTTTGGTATTAGAAGCATTGAGATATCACATCTCATGCTATCGGAAGGATCTCAGGTTTGGTATTAGAAGCATTGAGATATCACATCTCATGCTATAGGAAGGGTCTCAGGATTGGAATGGGAAGGAGTTGGATATCACATCTCATGATAAAGGAAGGGTCTAAGGTTTGGAAGGGGAAGGATTTGGATATCACATCTCATGTTATAGGACGGGTCTCAGGTTTGGTATTAGAAGCATTGAGATATCAAGTCTCATGGTATAGGAAGGGTCTCAGAATTGGAATGGGAAGGAGTTGGATATCACATCTCAAGCTATAGGAAGGGTCTCAGGATTGGAATGGGAAGGAGTTTGATGTCACATCTTATGCCATAGTATGGGTCTCAGGTTTGGTAGAAGCATTGGGATATCACATCTCATGCTATTGGAAGGGTATCAGTATTGGATTTGGAAGGAGTTGGATATCCCATCTCATGCTATAGGAAGGGTCTCAGGTTGGAATGGGAAGGAGTTGGATATCACATTTCATGTTATAGGAAGGGTCTCAGGATTGGAATGGGAAGGACTTGGATATCATATCTCATGCTATAGGAAGGCTCTCAGGTTTGGAAGGGGAAGGAGTTGGATATCACATTTCATGTTAGAGGAAGGATCTCAGGTTTGATAATAGAGGCCTTGAGATATCACATCTCATGCTATAGGAAGGGTCTCAGGATTGGAATGGGAAGGAGTTGGATATCACATCTCAAGCTATAGGAAGGGTCTCAGGTTTGGTATAAGCATTGAGATATCACATCTCATGTTATAGGAAGGGTCTCAGGATTGGAATGAGAAGGAGTTGGATATCACATCTCATGTTATAGGAAAGATCTCAGGTTTGGTATTAGAAGCATTGAGACATCATATCTCATGTTATAGGAAGGGTCTTAGGATTGGAATGGGAAGAAGTTGAATATCACATCTCATGCTATAGGAAGGGTCTCAGGTTTGGTATAAGCATTGAGATATCACATCTCATGCTATAGGAGGGGTCTCAGGATTGGAATGGGAAGGAGTTGTATATGACATCTCATGCCATAGGAAGGGTCTCAGGTTTGGTATAAGCATTGAGATATCACATCTCTGCTATCGGAAGGGTCTCAGGATTGGTATGCGAAGGAGTTGGATATTCCCATCTCATGTAATAGGAAGGGTCTCAGGTTTGGTTTTAGAAGCATTGAGATATCACATCTCATGCTATAGGAAGGGTCTCAGGATTGGAATGGGAAGGACTTGGATATCACATCTCATGCTATAGGGAGGGTCTCAAGTTTGATATTAGAAGCTTTGAGATATCACATCTCATGATATCGGAAGGGTCTCAGGATTGGAATGGGAAGGAGTTGGATATCACATCTCATGATAAAGGAAGGGTCTAAGGTTTGGAAGGGGAAGGATTTGGATATCACATCTCATGTTATATTACGGGTCTCAGGTTTGGTATTAGAAGCATTGAGATATCAAGTCTCAGAGTATAGGAAGGGTCTCAGAATTGGAATGGGAAGGGTGGATATCACATCTCAAGCTATAGGAAGGGTCTCAGGATTGGAATGGGAAGGACTTGGATATCACATCTCATGCTATAGGAAGGCTCTCAGGTTTGGAAGGGGAAAGAGTTGGATATCACATTTCATGTTAGAGGTAGGATCTCAGGTTTGGTATTAGAGGCATTGAGATATCACATCTCATGCTATCAGAAGGGTCTCGGGAATGGAATGGGAAGGAGTTGGATATCACATCTCATGCTAAAGGGAGGGTCTCAGGTTTGGAAGGGGAAGGATTTGGATATCACATCTCATGTTATAGGAAGGATCTCAGGTTTGGTATTAGAAGCATTGAGATATCACATCTCATGCTATCGGAAGGATCTCAGGTTTGGTATTAGAAGCATTGAGATATCACATCTCATGCTATCAGAAGGGTCTCAGGATTGGAATGGGAAGGAGTTGGATATCACATCTCATGCTAAAGGGAGGGTCTCAGGTTTGGAAGGGGAAGGATTTGGATATCACATCTCATGTTATCGGAAGGATCTCTCGTTTGGTATTAGAAGTATTGAGATATCATATCTCATGCTATAGGAAGGGTCTCAGGATTGGAATGGGAAGGAGTTGGATATCACATCTCATGCTATAGGAAGTGTCTCAGGATTGTAATGGGAAGGACTTGGATATCACATCTCATGCTATAGGTAGGGTCTCAAGTTTTATATTAGAAGCATTGAGATATCACATCTCATGCTATAGGAAGGGTCTGAGGATTGGAATGGGAAGGAGTTGGATATCACATCTCATGCTATGGGAAGGGTCTCAGGTTTGGTATAAGCAGTGAGATATCACATCTCATGCTATAGGAAGTGTCTCAGGATTGGAATGGGAAGGAGTTGGATATCACATCTCATGTTATAGGAAGGATCTCAGGTTTGGTATAAGCATTGAGATATCACATCTCTGCTATCGGAAGGGTCTCAGGATTGGAATGGGAAGGAGTTGGATATTCCCATCTCATGTTATAGGAAGGGTCTCAGGTTTGGTATTAGAAGCATTGAGATATCACATCTCATGCTATAGGAAGGGTCTCAGGATTGGAATGGGAAGGACTTGGATATCACATCTCATGCTATAGGGAGGGTCTCAAGTTTGATATTAGAAGCTTTGAGATATCACATCTCATGATATCGGAAGGGTCTCAGGATTGGAATGGGAAGGAGTTGGATATCACATCTCATGATAAAGGAAGGGTCTAAGGTTTGGAAGGGGAAGGATTTGGATATCACATCTCATGTTATATTACGGGTCTCACGTTTGTATTAGAAGCATTGAGATATCAAGTCTCATAGTATAGGAAGGGTCTCAGAATTGGAATGTGAAGGAGTTGGATATCACATCTCAAGCTATAGGAAGGGTCTCAGGATTGGAATGGGAAGGACTTGGATATCACATCTCATGCTATAGGAAGGCTCTCAGGTTTGGAAGGGTAAAGAGTTGGATATCACATTTCATGTTAGAGGTAGGATCTCAGGTTTGGTATTAGAGGCTTTGAGATATCACATTTCATGCTATCAGAAGGGTCTCAGGATTGGAATGGGAAGGAGTTGGATATTACATTCTTGCTATGGGAAGGGTCTCATGTTTGGAATTGGAAGGAGTTGGATATCACATATGCTATAGGAAGGGTCTCAGGTTTGGAATGGGAAGGAGTTGGATATCAATCACATCTCATGTTATAGGAAGGGTCTCAGGTTGGTATACGCATTGAGATATCACATCTCTGCTATCAGAAGGGTCTCAGGATTGGAATGGGAAGGAGTTGGATATCCCATCTCATGTTATAGGAAGGGTCTCAGGTTTGGTATTAGAAGCATTGAGATATCACATCTTATGCTATAGGAAGGGTCTCAGGATTGGAATGGGGAGGACTTGGATGTCACATCTCATGCTATAGGGAGGGTCTCAAGTTTGATATTAGAAGCATTGAGATAACAAATCTCATGATATCGGAAGGGTCTCAGGATTGGAATGGGAAGGAGTTGGATATCACATCTCATGATAAAGGAAGGGTCTAAGGTTTGGAAGGGGAAGGATTTGGATATCACATCTCATGTTATAGGACGGGTCTCAGGTTTGGTATTAGAAGCATTGAGATATCACGTCTCATGGTATAGGAAGGGTCTCAGAATTGGAATGGGAAGGAGTTGGATATCACATCTCAAGCTATAGGAAGGGTCTCAGGATTGGAAAGGGAAGGCGTTTGATATCACATCTTATGCCATAGTATGGGTCTCAGGTTTGGTAGAAGCATTGGGATATCACATCGCATGCTATTGGAAGGGTATCAGTATTGGATTTGGAAGGAGTTGGATATCCCATCTCATGCTATAGGAAGGGTCTCAGGCTGGAATGGGAAGGAGTTGGATATCACATTTCATGTTATAGGAAGGGTCTCAGGATTGGAATGGGAAGGACTTGGATATCATATCTCATGCTATAGGAAGGCTCTCAGGTTTGGAAGGGGAAGGAGTTGGATATCACATTTCATGTTAGAGGAAGGATCTCAGGTTTGGTATTAGAGGCCTTGAGATATCACATCTCATGCTATAGGAAGGGTCTCGGGATTGGAATGGGAAGGAGTTCGATATCACATCTCAAGCTATAGGAAGGGTCTCAGGTTTGGTATAAGCATTGAGATATCACATCTCATGCTATAGGAAGGGTCTCAGGATTGGAATGGGAAGGAGTTGGATATCACATCTCATATTATAGGAAAGATCTCAGGTTTGGTATTAGAAGCATTGAGACATCACATCTCATGTTATAGGAAGGGTCTTAGGATTGGAATGGGAAGAAGTTGGATATCACATCTCATGCTATAGGAAGGGTCTCAGGATTGGAATGGGAAGGAGTTGTATATGACATCTCATGCCATAGGAAGGGTCTCAGGTTTGGTATAAGTATTGAGGTATCACATCACATGCTATAGGAAGGGTCTCAGGATTGGAATGGGAAGGACTTGAATATCACATCTCATGCTATAGGCAGGGTCTCAGGTTTGGAAAGGGAAGGAGATGGATATCACATTTCATGTTAGAGGTAGGATCTCAGGTTTGGTATTAGAGGCATTGAGATATCACATCTCATGCTATCAGAAGGGTCTCAGGATTGGAATGGGAAGGAGTTGTATATCACATCTCATGCTAAAGGGATGGTCTCAGGTTTGGTAGGGGAAGGATTTGGAAATCACATCTCATGTTATAGGAAGGATCTCAGGTTTGGTATTAGAAGCATTGAGATATCACATCTCATGCTATCGGAAGTATCTCAGGTTTGGTATTAGAGGCATTGAGATATCACATCTCATGCTATCATAAGGGTCTCAGGATTGGAATGGGAAGGAGTTGGATATCACATCTCATGCTATAGGAAGGGTCTCAGATTCAGTATAAGCATTGAGATATCACATCTCATGCTATAGGAAGGGTCTCAGGATTGGAATGGGAAGGATTTGGATATCACATCTCATGCTATAGGAAGGGTCTCAGGTTTGGAACGGGAAGGAGTTAGATATCACATCTCATGTTATAAGAAGAGTCTCAGGTTTGGTATAAGCATTGAGATATCACATCTCTGCTATCGGAGGTGTCTCAGGATTGGGATGGGAAGGAATTGGATATCACATCTCATGCTATAGGAAGGGTATCAGGTTTGGAATGGGAAGGAGTTGGATATCCCATCTCATGTTATAGGACAGGTCTCAGGTTTGATATTAGAAGCATTGAGATATCACATCTCTGCTATTGGAAGGGTCTCAGGATTGGAATGGGAAGGACTTGGATATCAGAATTCATGTTATAGGAAGGGTCTCAGGTTTGGTATTAGAAGAATTGAGATATCACATCTCATGCTATAGGAAGGGTCTCAGGATTGAAATGGGAAGGACTTGGATATCACATCTCATGTTATAGGAAGGGTCTCAGGTTTGGTATTAGAAGCATTGAGATATCACATCTCATGCTATAGGAAGGGTCTCAGGAATGGAATGGGAAGGACTTGGATATCACATCTCATGATAAAGGAAGGGTCTAAGGTTTGGAAGGGGAAGGATTTGGATATCACATCTCATGTTATTGGACCGGTCTCAGGTTTGGTATTAGAAGCATTGAGATATCAAGTCTCATGGTATAGGACGGGAGTTTGATATCACATCTCATGCCATGGTATGGGTCTCAGGTTTTGTAGAAGCATTGGGATATCACATCTCATGCTATCGGAAGGGTATCAGGATTGGTTTTGGAAGGAGTTGGATATCCCATCTCATGCTATAGGAAGGGTCTCAGGTTGGAATGGGAAGGAGTTGGATATGACATCTCATGTTATAGGAAGGGCTTTAGGATTGGAATGGGAAGGACTTGGATATCACATCTCATGCTGTAGGAAGGCTCTCAGGTTTGGAAAGGGAAGGAGTTGGATATCACATTTGATGTTAGAGGTAGGATCTCAGGTTTGGTATTAGAGGCATTGAGATATCACATCTCATGCTATCAGAAGGGTATCAGGATTGGAATGGGAAGGAGTTGGATATCACATCTCATGCTAAAGGGA
Organism: Ambystoma mexicanum; assembly: GCF_040938575.1. Lineage (NCBI taxonomy): Eukaryota > Metazoa > Chordata > Amphibia > Caudata > Ambystomatidae > Ambystoma > Ambystoma mexicanum. The sequence continues at coordinate 16,495,642 of NW_027182444.1, forward strand.
GGGTCTCAGGTTCGGAAGGGGAAGGATTTGGATATCACATCTCATGTTATAGGAAGGATCTCAGGTTTGGTATTAGAAGCATTGAGATATCACATCTCATGCTATCGGAAGGATCTCAGGTTTGGTATTAGAAGCATTGAGATATCACATCTCATGCTATAGGAAGGGTCTCAGGATTGGAATGGGAAGGAGTTGGATATCACATCTCATGATAAAGGAAGGGTCTAAGGTTTGGAAGGGGAAGGATTTGGATATCACATCTCATGTTATAGGACGGGTCTCAGGTTTGGTATTAGAAGCATTGAGATATCAAGTCTCATGGTATAGGAAGGGTCTCAGAATTGGAATGGGAAGGAGTTGGATATCACATCTCAAGCTATAGGAAGGGTCTCAGGATTGGAATGGGAAGGAGTTTGATGTCACATCTTATGCCATAGTATGGGTCTCAGGTTTGGTAGAAGCATTGGGATATCACATCTCATGCTATTGGAAGGGTATCAGTATTGGATTTGGAAGGAGTTGGATATCCCATCTCATGCTATAGGAAGGGTCTCAGGTTGGAATGGGAAGGAGTTGGATATCACATTTCATGTTATAGGAAGGGTCTCAGGATTGGAATGGGAAGGACTTGGATATCATATCTCATGCTATAGGAAGGCTCTCAGGTTTGGAAGGGGAAGGAGTTGGATATCACATTTCATGTTAGAGGAAGGATCTCAGGTTTGATATTAGAGGCCTTGAGATATCACATCTCATGCTATAGGAAGGGTCTCAGGATTGGAATGGGAAGGAGTTGGATATCACATCTCAAGCTATAGGAAGGGTCTCAGGTTTGGTATAAGCATTGAGATATCACATCTCATGCTATAGGAAGGGTCTCAGGATTGGAATGGGAAGGAGTTGGATATCACATCTCATGTTATAGGAAAGATCTCAGGTTTGGTATTAGAAGCATTGAGACATCATATCTCATGTTATAGGAAGGGTCTTAGGATTGGAATGGGAAGAAGTTGAATATCACATCTCATGCTATAGGAAGGGTCTCAGGTTTGGTATAAGCATTGAGATATCACATCTCATGCTATAGGAGGGGTCTCAGGATTGGAATGGGAAGAAGTTGTATATGACATCTCATGCCATAGGAAGGGTCTCAGGTTTGGTATAAGCATTGAGATATCACATCTCTGCTATCGGAAGGGTCTCAGGATTGGTATGCGAAGGAGTTGGATATTCCCATCTCATGTAATAGGAAGGGTCTCAGGTTTGGTTTTAGAAGCATTGAGATATCACATCTCATGCTATAGGAAGGGTCTCAGGATTGGAATGGGAAGGACTTGGATATCACATCTCATGCTATAGGGAGGGTCTCAAGTTTGATATTAGAAGCTTTGAGATATCACATCTCATGATATCGGAAGGGTCTCAGGATTGGAATGGGAAGGAGTTGGATATCACATCTCATGATAAAGGAAGGGTCTAAGGTTTGGAAGGGGAAGGATTTGGATATCACATCTCATGTTATATTACGGGTCTCAGGTTTGGTATTAGAAGCATTGAGATATCAAGTCTCAGAGTATAGGAAGGGTCTCAGAATTGGAATGGGAAGGAGGTGGATATCACATCTCAAGCTATAGGAAGGGTCACAGGATTGGAATGGGAAGGACTTGGATATCACATCTCATGCTATAGGAAGGCTCTCAGGTTTGGAAGCGGAAAGAGTTGGATATCACATTTCATGTTAGAGGTAGGATCTCAGGTTTGGTATTAGAGGCATTGAGATATCACATCTCATGCTATCAGAAGGGTCTCGGGAATGGAATGGGAAGGAGTTGGATATCACATCTCATGCTAAAGGGAGGGTCTCAGGTTTGGAAGGGGAAGGATTTGGATATCACATCTCATGTTATAGGAAGGATCTCAGGTTTGGTATTAGAAGCATTGAGATATCACATCTCATGCTATCGGAAGGATCTCAGGTTTGGTATTAGAAGCATTGAGATATCACATCTCATGCTATCAGAAGGGTCTCAGGATTGGAATGGGAAGGAGTTGGATATCACATCTCATGCTAAAGGGAGGGTCTCAGGTTTGGAAGGGGAAGGATTTGGATATCACATCTCATGTTATCGGAAGGATCTCACGTTTGGTATTAGAAGTATTGAGATATCATATCTCATGCTATAGGAAGGGTCTCAGGATTGGAATGGGAAGGAGTTGGATATCACATCTCATGCTATAGGAAGTGTCTCAGGATTGTAATGGGAAGGACTTGGATATCACATCTCATGCTATAGGTAGGGTCTCAAGTTTTATATTAGAAGCATTGAGATATCACATCTCATGCTATAGGAAGGGTCTGAGGATTGGAATGGGAAGGAGTTTGATATCACATCTCATGCTATGGGAAGGGTCTCAGGTTTGGTATAAGCAGTGAGATATCACATCTCATGCTATAGGAAGTGTCTCAGGATTGGAATGGGAAGGAGTTGGATATCACATCTCATGTTATAGGAAGGATCTCAGGTTTGGTATAAGCATTGAGATATCACATCTCTGCTATCGGAAGGGTCTCAGGATTGGAATGGGAAATAGTTGGATATTCCCATCTCATGTTATAGGAAGGGTCTCAGGTTTGGTATTAGAAGCATTGAGATATCACATCTCATGCTATAGGAAGGGTCTCAGGATTGGAATGGGAAGGACTTGGATATCACATCTCATGCTATAGGGAGGGTCTCAAGTTTGATATTAGAAGCTTTGAGATATCACATCTCATGATATCGGAAGGGTCTCAGGATTGGAATGGGAAGGAGTTGGATATCACATCTCATGATAAAGGAAGGGTCTAAGGTTTGGAAGGGGAAGGATTTGGATATCACATCTCATGTTATATTACGGGTCTCACGTTTGTATTAGAAGCATTGAGATATCAAGTCTCATAGTATAGGAAGGGTCTCAGAATTGGAATGGGAAGGAGTTGGATATCACATCTCAAGCTATAGGAAGGGTCTCAGGATTGGAATGGGAAGGACTTGGATATCACATCTCATGCTATAGGAAGGCTCTCAGGTTTGGAAGGGGAAAGAGTTGGATATCACATTTCATGTTAGAGGTAGGATCTCAGGTTTGGTATTAGAGGCATTGAGATATCACATCTCATGCTATCAGAAGGGTCTCAGGAATGGAATGGGAAGGAGTTGGATATCACATCTCATGCTAAAGGGAGGGTCTCAGGTTTGGAAGGGGAAGGATTTGGATATCACATCTCATGTTATAGGAAGGATCTCAGGTTTGGTATTAGAAGCATTGAGATATCACATCTCATGCTATCGGAAGGATCTCAGGTTTGGTATTAGAAGCATTGAGATATCACATCTCATGCTATCAGAAGAGTCTCAGGATTGGAATAGGAAGGAGTTGGATATCACATCTCATGCTAAAGGGAGGGTCTCAGGATTGGAAGGGGAAGGATTTGGATATCACATCTCATGTTATCGGAAGGATCTCACGTTTGGTATTAGAAGTATTGAGATATATCTCATGCTATAGGAAGGGTCTCAGGATTGGAATGGGAAGGAGTTGGATATCACATCTCATGCTATAGGGAGGGTCTCAGGATTGGAATGGGAAGGACTTAGATATCACATATCATGCTATAGGGAGGGTCTCAGTTTTGATATTAGAAGCATTGAGATATCACATCTCATGCTATAGGAAGTGTCTCAGGATTGGAATGGGAAGGTGCTGGATATCACATCTCATGCTAAAGGAAGGATCTCAGGTTTGGAACGGGAAGGATTTGGATATCACATCTCATGTTATAGGAAGGGTCTCAGGTTTGGTATAAGCATTGAGATATCACATCTCTGCTATCGGAAGTGTCTCAGGATTGGAATGGGAAGGAGTTGGATATCCCATCTCATGTTATAGGACGGGTCTCAGGTTTGTTATTAGAATCATTGAGATATCATATTGCATGCTGTAGGAAGGGTCTAAGGGTTGGAATGGGAAGGACTTGGATATCACATCTCATGCTATAGATAGGCTCTTAGGTTTGGAAAGGGAAGGATTTGGATATCACATTTCATGTTAGAGGAAGGATCTCAGGTTTGGTATTAGAAGCATTGAGATATCACATCTCATGCTATAGGAAGGGTCTCAGGATTGGAATGGGAAGCAGTTGGATATCACATCTCATGCGATAGGAAGGGTCTCAGGTTTGGTATAAGCATTGAGATATCACATCTCATGCTATAGGACGGGTCTCAGGATTGGAATGGAAGGAGTTGGATATCACATCTCATGTTATAGGAAGGATCTCAGGTTTGGTATTAGAAGCATTGAGACATCACATCTCATGCTATAGGAAGGGTCTCAGGGTTGGAATGGGAAGGAGTTGGATATCACATCTCATCCAATAGGAAGGGTCTCAGGTTTGGAATGGGAAGGAATTGGATATCACATCTCATGTTATAGGAAGGATCTCAGGTTTGGTATTAGAAGCATTGAGATATCACATCTCATGCTATAGGAAGGGTCTCAGGATTGGAATGTGAAGGATTTGGATATCACATCTCATGCTAATGAAAGGGTCTCAGGTTTGGTAGAAGCATTGAGATATCACGTCTCTGCTATCGGAAGGGTCTCAGGATTGGATTGGGAACGAGTTGGATATCACATCTCATGCCATAGGAAGGGTCTCAGGTTTGGTATAAGCATTGAGATGTCACATCTCTGCTATCGGAAGGGTCTCAGGATTGGATTGGGAAGGAGTTGGATATCCCTTCTCATGCTATAGGAAGTGTCTCAGGTTGGAATGGGAAGGAGATGGATATCACATCTCATGCTATAGATAGGCTCTTAGGTTTGGAAAGGGAAGGAGTTGGATATCACATTTCATGTTAGAGGAAGGATCTCAGGTTTGGTATTAGAAGCATTGAGATATCACATCTCATGCTATAGGAAGGGTCTCAGGATTGGAATGGGAAGCAGTTGGATATCACATCTCATGCGATAGGAAGGGTCTCAGGTTTGGTATAAGCATTGAGATATCACATCTCATGCTATAGGACGGGTCTCAGGATTGGAATGGAAGGAGTTGGATATCACATCTCATGTTATAGGAAGGATCTCAGGTTTGGTATTAGAAGCATTGAGACATCACATCTCATGCTATAGGAAGGGTCTCAGGGTTGAAATGGGAAGGAGTTGGATATCACATCTCATCCAATAGGAAGGGTCTCAGGTTTGGAATGGGAAGGAATTGGATATCACATCTCATGTTATAGGAAGGATCTCAGGTTTGGTATTAGAAGCATTGAGATATCACATCTCATGCTATAGGAAGGGTCTCAGGATTGGAATGTGAAGGATTTGGATATCACATCTCATGCTAAAGGAAGGGTCTCAGGTTTGGTAGAAGCATTGAGATATCACGTCTCTGCTATCGGAAGGGTCTCAGGATTGGATTGGGAAGGAGTTGGATATCACATCTCATGCCATAGGAAGGGTCTCAGGTTTGGTATAAGCATTGAGATGTCACATCTCTGCTATCGGAAGGGTCTCAGGATTGGATTGGGAAGGAGTTGGATATCCCTTCTCATGCTATAGGAAGTGTCTCAGGTTGGAATGGGAAGGAGTTGGATATCACATCTCATGTTATAGGAAGGGTCTCAGGATTGGAATGGGAAGGATTTGGATATCACATCTCTTGCTATAGGAAGGGTCTCAGGATTGGAATGGGTAGGAGTTGGATATTACTTTCATGCTATAGGAAGGGTCTCATGTTTGGAATGGGAAGGAGTTGGATATCACATATGCTATAGTTAGTGTCTCAGGTTTGGAACGGGAAGGAGTTGGATATCACATCTCATGTTATAGGAAGGGTCTCAGGTTTGGTATAAGCATTGGAGATATCACATCTCTGCTATCGGAAGCGGCTCAGGATTGGAATGGGAAGGAGTTGGATATCCCATCTCATGTTATAGGAAGAGTCTCTGGTTTGGTATTAGAATCATTGAGATATCACATCGCATGCTGTAGGAAGGGTCTAAGGATTGGAATGGGATGGACTTGGATATCACATCTCATGCTATAGGTAGGCTCTCAGGTTTGGTATAAGCATTGAGATATCACATCTCATGCTATAAGAAGGGTCTCAGGATTGGAATGGGAAGGAATTGGATATCACATCTCATGCGATAGGAAGGGTCTCAGATTTGGTATAAGTATTGAGATATCACATCTCATGCTAAAGGAAGGGTCTCAGGATTGGAATGGGAAGGAGTTGTATATGACATCTCAGGCCATAGGAAGGTTCTCAGGTTTGATATAAGCATTGAGATATCACATCTCTGCTATCGGAAGGGTCTCAGGATTGGAATGGGAAGGAGTTGGATATCCCATCTCATGTTATAGGAAGGGTCTCAGGTTTGGTATTAGAAGCATAGAGATATCACATCTCATGCTATAGGAAGGGTCTCAGGATTTGAATGGCAAGGAGTTGGATATCACATCTCATGCCATAGGAAGGGTCTCAGGTTTGGTATAAGCATTGAGATATCACATCTCTGCTATCGGAAGGGTCTCAGGATTGGATTGGGAAGGAGTTAGATATCCCTTCTCATGCTATAGGAAGTGTCTCAGGTTGGAATGGGAAGGAGTTGGATATCACATCTCATGTTATAGGAAGGGTCTCAGGATTGGAATGGGAAGGACTTGGATGTCACATCTCATGCTATAGGGAGGGTCTCAAGTTTGATATTAGAAGCATTGAGATAACAAATCTCATGATATCGGAAGGGTCTCAGGATTGGAATGGGAAGGAGTTGGATATCACATCTCATGATAAAGGAAGGGTCTAAGGTTTGGAAGGGGAAGGATTTGGATATCACATCTCATGTTATAGGACGGGTCTCAGGTTTGGTATTAGAAGCATTGAGATATCAAGTCTCATGGTATAAGAAGGGTCTCAGAATTGGAATGGGAAGGAGTTGGATATCACACCTCAAGCTATAGGAAGGGTCTCAGGATTGGAATGGGAAGGAGTTTGATATCACATCTCATGCCATAGTATGGGTCTCAGGTTTGGTAGAAGCATTGGGATATCACATCTCATGCTATCGGAAGGGTATCAGTATTGGATTTGGAAGAAGTTGGATATCCCATCTCATGCTATAGGAAGGGTCTCAGGTTGCAATGGGAAGGAGATGGATATCACATTTCATGTTATAGGAAGGGTCTCAGGATTGGAATGGGAAGGACTTGGATATCATATCTCATGCTATAGGACGGGTCTCAGGTTTGTTATTAGAATCATTGAGATATCATATTGCATGCTGTAGGAAGGGTCTAAGGATTGGAATGGGAAGGACTTGGATATCACATCTCATGCTATAGATAGGCTCTTAGGTTTGGAAAGGGAAGGAGTTGGATATCACATTTCATGTTAGAGGAAGGATCTCAGGTTTGGTATTAGAAGCATTGAGATATCACATCTCATGCTATATGAAGGGTCTCAGGATTGGAATGGGAAGTAGTTGGATATCACATCTCATGCTATAGGAAGGGTCTCAGGTTTGGTATAAGCATTGAGATATCACATCTCATGCTATAGGACAGGTCTCAGGATTGGAATGGAAGGAGTTGGATATCACATCTCATGTTATAGGAAGGATCTCAGGTTTGGTATTAGAAGCATTGAGACATCACATCTCATGTTATAGGAAGGGTCTCAGGGTTGGAATGGGAAGGAGTTGGATATCACATCTCATCCAATAGGAAGGGTCTCAGGTTTGGAATGGGAAGGAATTGGATATCACATCTCATGTTATAGGAAGGATCTCAGGTTTGGTAGTAGAAGCATTGAGATATCACATCTCATGCTATAGGAAGGGTCTCAGGATTGGAATGTGAAGGATTTGGATATCACATCTCATGCTAAAGGAAGGGTCTCAGGTTTGGTAGAAGCATTGAGATATCACGTCTCTGCTATCGGAAGGGTCTCAGGATTGGATTGGGAAGGAGTTGGATATCCCTTCTCATGCTATAGGAAGGGTCTCAGGATTTGAATGGCAAGGAGTTGGATATCACATCTCATGCCATAGGAAGGGTCTCAGGTTTGGTATAAGCATTGAGATATCACATCTCTGCTATCGGAAGGGTCTCAGGATTGGAATGGGAAGGAGTTGGATATTCCCATCTCATGTTATAGGAAGGGTCTCAGGTTTGGTATTAGAAGCATTGAGATATCACATCTCATGCTATAGGAAGGGTCTCAGGATTGGAATGGGAAGGACTTGGATATCACATCTCATGCTATAGGGAGGGTCTCAAGTTTGATATTAGAAGCTTTGAGATATCACATCTCATGATATCGGAAGGGTCTCAGGATTGGAATGGAAGGAGTTGGATATCACATCTCATGATAAAGGAAGGGTCTAAGGTTTGGAAGGGGAAGGATTTGGATATCACATCTCATGTTATATTACGGGTCTCAGGTTTGGTATTAGAAGCATTGAGATATCAAGTCTCAGAGTATAGGAAGGGTCTCAGAATTGGAATGGGAAGGAGTTGGATATCACATCTCAAGCTATAGGAAGGGTCTCAGGATTGGAATGGGAAGGACTTGGATATCACATCTCATGCTATAGGAAGGCTCTCAGGTTTGGAAGGGGAAAGAGTTGGATATCACATTTCATGTTAGAGGTAGGATCTCAGGTTTGGTATTAGAGGCATTGAGATATCACATCTCATGCTATCAGAAGGGTCTCAGGAATGGAATGGGAAGGAGTTGGATATCACATCTCATGCTAAAGGGAGGGTCTCAGGTTTGGAAGGGGAAGGATTTGGATATCACATCTCATGTTATAGGAAGGATCTCAGGTTTGGTATTAGAAGCATTGAGATATCACATCTCATGCTATCGGAAGGATCTCAGGTTTGGTATTAGAAGCATTGAGATATCAAATCTCATGCTATCAGAAGGGCCTCAGGATTGGAATGGGAAGGAGTTGGATATCACATCTCATGCTAAAGGGAGGGTCTCAGGTTTGGAAGGGGAAGGATTTGGATATCACATCTCATGTTATCGGAAGGATCTCACGTTTGGTATTAGAAGTATTGAGATATCATATCTCATGCTATAGGAAGGGTCTCAGGATTGGAATGGGAAAGAGTTGGTTATCACATCTCATGCTATAGGGAGTGTCTCAGGATTGGAATGGGAAGGACTTAGATATCACATATCATGCTATAGGGAGGGTCTCAGTTTTGATATTAGAAGCATTGAGATATCACATCTCATGCTATCGGAAGTGTCTCAGGATTGGAATGGGAAGGAGCTGGATATCACATCTCATGCTAAAGGAAGGGTCTCAGGTTTGGAACGGGAAGGATTTGGATATCACATCTCATGTTATAGGAAGGGTCTCAGGTTTGGTATAAGCATTGAGATATCACATCTTTGCTATCGGAAGTGTCTCAGGATTGGAATGGGAAGGAGTTGGATATCACATCTCATGTTATAGGACGGGTCTCAGGTTTGTTATTAGAATCATTGAGATATCATATTGCATGCTGTAGGAAGGGTCTAAGGGTTGGAATGGGAAGGACTTGGATATCACATCTCATGCTATAGATAGGCTCTTAGGTTTGGAAAGGGAAGGAGTTGGATATCACATTTCATGTTAGAGGAAGGATCTCAGGTTTGGTATTAGAAGCATTGAGATATCACATCTCATGCTATATGAAGGGTCTCAGGATTGGAATGGGAAGTAGTTGGATATCACATCTCATGCTATAGGAAGGGTCTCAGGTTTAGTATAAGCATTGAGATATCACATCTCATGCTATAGGACGGGTCTCAGGATTGGAATGGAAGGAGTTGGATATCACATCTCATGTTATAGGAAGGATCTCAGGTTTGGTATTAGAAGCATTGAGACATCACATCTCATGCTATAGGAAGGGTCTCAGGGTTGGAATGGGAAGGATTTGGATATCACATCTCATCCAATAGGAACGGTCTCAGGTTTGGAATGGGAAGGAATTGGATATCACATCTCATGTTATAGGAAGGATCTCAGGTTTGGTATTAGAAGCATTGAGATATCACATCTCATGCTATAGGAAGGGTCTCAGGATTGGAATGTGAAGGATTTGGATATCACATCTCATGCTAAAGGAAGGGTCTCAGGTTTGGTAGAAGCATTGAGATATCACGTCTCTGCTATCGGAAGGGTCGCAGGATTGGATTGGGAAGGAGTTGGATATCCCTTCTCATGCTATAGGAAGGGTCTCAGGATTTGAATGGCAAGGAGTTGGATATCACATCTCATGCCATAGGAAGGGTCTCAGGTTTGGTATAAGCATTGAGATATCACATCTCTGCTATCGGAAGGGTCTCAGGATTGGATTGGGAAGGAGTTGGATATCCCTTCTCATGCTATAGGAAGTATCTCAGGTTGGAATGGGAAGGAGTTGGATATCACATCTCATGTTATAGGAAGGGTCTCAGGATTGGAATGGGAAGGATTTGGATATCACATCTCTTGCTATAGGAAGGGTCTCAGGATTGGAATGGGTAGGAGTTGGATATTACTTTCTTGCTATAGGAAGGGTCTCATGTTTGGAATGGGAAGGAGTTGGATATCACATATGCTATAGTTAGTGTCTCAGGTTTGGAACGGGAAGGAGTTGGATATCACATCTCATGCTATAGGTAGGCTCTCAGGTTTGGTATAAGCATTGAGATATCACATCTCATGCTATAGGAAGGGTCTGAGGATTGGAATGGGAAGGATTTGGATATCACATCTCATGCTATAGGAAGGGTCTCAGATTTGGTATAAGCATTGAGATATCACATCTCATGCTAAAGGAAGGGTCTCAGGATTGGAATGGGAAGGAGTTGTATATGACATCTCAGGCCATAGGAAGGGTCTCAGGTTTGGTATAAGCATTGAGATATCACATCTCTGCTATCGGAAGGGTCTCAGGATTGGAATGGGAAGGAGTTGGATATCCCATCTCATGTTATAGGAAGGGTCTCAGGTTTGGTATTAGAAGCATAGAGATATCACATCTCATGCTATAGGAAGGGTCTCAGGATTGGAATGGGAAGGACTTGGATGTCACATCTCATGCTATAGGGAGGATCTCAAGTTTGATATAAAAGCATTGAGATAACAAATCTCATGATATCGGAAGGGTCTCAGGATTGGAATGGGAAGGAGTTGGATACCACATCTCATGATAAAGGAAGGGTCTAAGGTTTGGAAGGGGAAGGATTTGGATATCACATCTCATGTTATAGGACGGGTCTCAGGTTTGGTATTAGAAGCATTGAGATATCAAGTCTCATGGTATAAGAAGGGTCTCAGAATTGGAATGGGAAGGAGTTGGATATCACACCTCAAGCTATAGGAAGGGTCTCAGGATTGGAATGGGAAGGAGTTTGATATCACATCTCATGCCATAGTATGGGTCTCAGGTTTGGTAGAAGCATTGGGATATCACATCTCATGCTATCGGAAGGGTATCAGTATTGGATTTTGAAGAAGTTGGATATCCCATCTCATGCTATAGGAAGGGTCTCAGGTTGCAATGGGAAGGAGTTGGATATCACATTTCATGTTATAGGAAGGGTCTCAGGATTGGAATGGGAAGGACTTGGATATCATATCTCATGCTA